>NW_013525269.1:61530-61761 GCF_000836215.1 Papilio polytes | reverse complement strand
CATGCAATCTCCTTTCATCCGCAACTTTGGTGGCCCAGCATTCAGATCCATACAATACGACAGGTCTTATGATGGACTTGTAGATCTGTCACTCCTACTCAATCTTTACACAATATTTAATTGTCACTCACCATTTAATCTTCACTCAATATTCAATGTTCATACAATACTCAATCGTCGCTCACCAATCCATACCCCGCACCACACAGTGGGCTCTCACTCACCTCGCGC
>NW_013525269.1:44144-61522 GCF_000836215.1 Papilio polytes | reverse complement strand
AGGTATAGTGGAGGAGAGTGTGACCGGCGTGCACCGGCTGTACCAGCTGAGCAAGGCGGGCAAGTTGTGTGTGCCCGCCATGAACGTCAACGATTCCGTCACCAAGACTAAGTTTGACAACCTCTATTCTTGCAGGTCAGTACATCTATACTATTATAATAAAGCGTAAACACACACTCCTTTGTTGCCTAAGATGTCAGCAATAACAGGATATTTTTGAATAACTCTTTTTTTAATAAAAAATCCTAGACTTACATTATGCTTTAGGCTATATATTTTCACGCCATTAAACTTAGGGGGTAAATATTTTGGATAAAAACACTAATGTGGGAAAGAGACCATAAGTTGATGCCAACATCAAGGAAGCAAGGTTGTCATCATGTCATTTTGACATTTGTAATTTGACAAATGTAAACAATAAAATATTTTTTTTATAATTTCTTGCGGATGATGTCGCACAGGAATAGCTAGTACATATATACACTAACACTGCACGAAACATTGTACTAGCTATCGCCCGCGACTCCGCCCGCATATGTTGAAAAAATAAAAGTATGTGTTTCTTCCATACTATCCTCTACATGTATACCATTTTATCGAAATCCGTTCAGCTGTTTAGGCTACAAACTCTAATAAATATCCATCTATCTAAACTTTCGCATTTATAATATTAGTATGATTACCCTTTATAGTTAAAACTACACTACTAACTGTTGTTTAATATAGACAAAATGGTGGACTTCTCATTTTTAACCATTCGTTAGTGTTTTTGGTTAGTTAACTTTATGAAATGCGTTTCCGAACGTAACTTGACTTTTACTTGAAACTTAGGTCAAACTAACAAAGGGGTAACGAATAAAAAAATCGATTAACATACCTGTAATTATATCTTACTTATATTATAAATGCGAAAGTTTAGATGGATGGATGTTAGAGTTTGCCGCTTAAACTACTAAACGGTTTTCAATGGAATGGTATAGATGTAGAGGATAGTCTGGAAGAACACATGGGTTACTTTTGTATTTTTTAATTCCGCGGACAGAATCGCGGGCGAAAACCGGTTTTACATATTTTTTGGTTAATTTTTTTTTAAATTTCATAATTACTAGCTGTCCTAGAACTAATGTTTGTAGATTTTCACGTAGTAATCAGTCTACTTCACAGTACCAATGTGCAATGAATGAAGTATCGGCTTAATAAAAGTAATTGTACTCGTATTAGATTTATATCTAAATTATCTAATATCGGATATTGTAGATCATCCGATAATAATATACAATTGATGGCGCTTGTTGATAACATCTACAGTAATCGATTTTAATCGATTTTTCATGTAGATCGTATAGATTGTTAATATGTCAACTTCCCATTAACAACCCAGTCCCCTAAGACAAACTAATATTCGATTTCCGCTATCGCTGATCGAAAATTCAAGAATATGGGCAACTGACAATAACATACGATAAGTCACATACTTGTCACGTATTCATTTCTATACGTTTTGAGACATTTTGACTTTTTTTACTAGCGATATCGCTAATCGAAAGTCACATTGAGGGTGAAAAGATTGTTTTTGTAAGAGACAAGAGAAAACGTCCCTAATAATAGGTGTTTGTTGTACTAATGTGATCTTTTTTCAACACACACAGACATTTTTTTTTATAACTAAGTTGGCAAACGAGCAAGCAGCCACCTGAATCCGCCAAAATGGCGAAGCGACCGCTGCCCATAGACATCCGCGATCGCAGATGCGTTACCTACCCTTATACGACGGAGGAGGAGACGCACATAAAGAGGATACTGCCCCTTCCTATGCATCTCCTCCACCGTCAAATCCACTTCCCATCCTCTCCTTATAAGAAAAGGGTGGTAAAGGGAAAGGGACTTAAATTAGGCCCCCGGCACCACACTCATCAGACTGTACACGGAATTGCTTCCATTTCACGCCTGTCTTCTGTGTGGTCGTGGTATTACTGGGGGCGTGCCGGCCCTGCAGTGCGAAGATGTTAAAGCGGGCACTACAACTGTTACATGATGGAATAAAACTACATTTCACATGTAGTTTTATTCCATCCATCTCTCAAAATTATGGCATTTTTATTAGCAACTATTTTTCGCACGCGAATCTTGCGCAAATTAAGAAAAATCTTATCAAGTATATCAGTAATCTTATATGTTCTTTAATGTAATGTTCTACATCTGTGCCAAATTTCAGCGAATTTGATTCATTAGTTTGGACTACAATCAAACAAACATACATCCATCTAAACTTGCGCATTTATAATATTAGTAAGATAAGTAATATAGATGGTTTTATCTCAGGGAGAGTATAATAGACGCATTAAAGCGTAGCACGGACCTAATGTTCGGCGGCAAGCAGTCGGTAGTGTGCGGGTACGGGGAAGTCGGCAAGGGATGCTGCCAGGCACTTAAAGCACTAGGATGCGTGGTGAGTATTACCTTTAATCAAAATAGATATACTTCTAAGGAGAAGAAATACGAATATGACAAAAAATAACATTGGTTTAGAAAAAAAAGGGTGGATGTTTCCTAAGGTCTTGATAATAATCTTATTCTGTTTTTTATATTGATGTTTTTTCGTAGGTATACGTGACAGAAATCGACCCTATCTGTGCTCTGCAAGCGGCAATGGACGGCTTTAGAGTTGTGAAGCTAACAGAGGTAATGTACTTATTTGTATTACTTTTACCTCACTATTGTACTCTGTATAACTGTACTACAGTATTCTTGTACTGTACTTTGTACTTTATTTAACTGTATCGCACTGTACTGCATTTATCGATGTTGTACTGTAAACGGCTTTGCTCTGTACTTAATAGTACAGTCGCGGAAATTCGCGTTTTACCAAAAAAAAGCCTCATTCCTTGTTACTATTCCGCATCATCTCAAACTGGTCGACTCAATTTTCAAACAGCTTTTAGTAATACGGACAGATTCCCCGACCGTACCCTTGTCTGCAGGTGATAAGGCAGGTGGACATCGTGATAACGGCGACTGGCAACAAGGGCGTGGTGACGCGCGACCACATGGAGCGCATGAAGAACGGCTGCGTCGTCTGCAACATGGGGCACAGCAACACCGAGGTGGATGTGCACGCGCTGCGCACACCGGACCTGCTGTGGGAGCGCGTGCGAAGCCAGGTGAGGACATGTGGCGTGTGACGTATCTTGAAGTGTCGGAAAGTGAATCAACGCTTCAAGACGTATCTTATCTTACCAGGACGTCTTTTGATGTGTCTTAACGTGTCAGGATGTATTTTGACGTGTCTAGATGTGTCTTGACGTGTCGGGATGTGATTTGACGTGTCTAGTTGTGTCTTAACGTGTCTTTACGTGTGAGAATGTATTTTGGCGTGTCTTGTGTCTTTACGTGTTAGCATGTGTTTTCACGTGTTTAGATGTGTCTTAACGTGTCAAGATGTGTTTTCACGTGTCTAGATGTGTCTTAACGTGTCAAGATGTGTTTTCACGTGTCTAGATGTGTCTTTACGTGTCAGGATGTGTTTTGACCTGTCCAGATGTGTCTGTACATGTCAAGACATGTCGAGACCTGCCTGGACATGTCTGGACGTGCCCGGATATGTCTTGTCATGTCTTGGTGTGACGTTACTTGTCTTGATTATCATCATAATGATCATCACTTGTCTTAATGTGCTTTGACGTGTTTTCACGTGTCCGGGTGTGTTTTGACGTGTCTACGTGTCATGACGTACCTTGATGGGACAGTAGGTGTTCAAAGATGTTTTGATTTGTCAGGACGTGTCTTGATGTATCTTGAAGTGTCTTGACTTGTATTAATGTGTCAGGACGCGTCCTGACTTTTAATTTCCCGTATGTTATTATATTATCCCGTATATTACTGTCTCGTTCCGCATATTTTTTATATTATCAAGATATTAAGATATTCATGGTAGTTAACCCCTTTCTAGTCTATACCTATATATGTATGTATATTCCCAAAAATGTTAAATAGATATGAAAATACTATAAAGAAGTCCATTTTCGTTCGCTGCCCCCCCCCCCCTTCCTAGATCTAGCCTAGATTATCGGCGTTGTTTTTAGCTTGTCGTTTGCATGTGTCAACATTTAATATTTTAATGTTTTTAAAATAATTTTTATGTTTTTAGTTTTGTTGTGTTAGTTGTGATGTTTGGTATTGTGTAGTATTTCAAATATTCCCTTTGTTAATTAAATAATATTTATTTTCTAGCCAGGTTCTCTCTCTATTTTCTGTCAATATTTCCTGTTATACAAAGACTGGCAACATAGTTTAAAGTTTTTATCGAGAATAATAGTTGAATTGATTCTTCTTGTTTTCCAGCCTTTCAATAGTTCACAACCTAACACGGGTCTACACCAAAAGGTGGGTAGCCGCATTTTGGTGTTGTTGTAGAATGTTGCCCGTGCTTTGTTTGATAACTTTGGTTGCCATAAAACGTCCACCTAGTTACATTACCCCACCAAATTACATTATCCCACCAAGTTACATATTACCCCACTAAGTTACATATTACCCCACCAAATTGCATATTACTTTACCACTTTATGCGTAAGGTTGAAGGAATAAAATAAAACAAGCCTTTCACCTCTTAAATTTCAGAATCTGTTCTTAAAAATCTAAATGATAAACCAAAAAAACTGAAAATAGACTAAAGGTGAAGTTATAATTAAAATTTTTATTATATATTTTTTTAGTAAGTCAACACCAAATTTAATATCACTTATATGCAGTGAGAAAGTAAGAACACTTAGTATTGACCACAAAATTGTTTATTTACCATTGAACTAAATCTATACTATTATAATAAAGCGTAAACACACTTCTTTGTTGCCTAAGATGTCAGCAATCACAGCATATTTTTGAATAACTCTCTTGTCAATAATAAGCCCTACACTCACGTCACGCTTTAGGCTATATATTTTCACGCCGTTAAACTTAGGGGTAAACATTTTGGATAAAAAACCTTAATATGGGAAAGAGACCATAAGTTTGCCAACATCAAGGAAGCAAGGTTGTCATCATGTCATGTCATTTTGACAAATGTGGACAGTAAAATAAAATTTATATAATTTTATGCGGATTAAGTCGCGTGGAAACAGCTAGTTGATAATAAACTATGCAAAAGCAATTTTGAATCTGTATTTTTTGGTTGTCAAATTAGCGGGGGCATTTTGATGTAGCGTAAAATTCATAGAACCAAGAGAATTAATTTGATTTTTCCTTCCAGTACAACAACACGAGTGTTGTTAAATTACTTCCATATTTAAAAAAAATAATAAAAAAAAAAGCCTTTTATTTCCAGCAACTTAATTACATACATTACAATGTTTCTTTTAAATGGCTACTTAGACATTTCAATTTTTTTTTTTAAAAACAGGGTGTACATTTTTATTATTTTTTTTTCTTTTTTTTTTAGCCCTTTACTTCCATATTATAATTATTTAACATTTTTTTCTTACTAATTCTAACAAATACTTGATTGATGAGTTTCGATTGACTTACTGTTTTTAGTCGGGTTATGTTCAGAGGATTTTAGTGTTTCGCTTGTTAAGTTGTTTTGTCAGCTGATATGTGAAAGGTGCAAAAGTAAATACGTTTCATTTTTTTAACTAAGCAAACCAAATAATAGTAAATTTGCTTTCGTTCGTCAATTACTCTCTAAAAATAAAAAAAGTAACTCTATGTGTTTTTGTAGGCTGCCTTCTACAAATATGCCAAATTCAATCGAAAACCATTCAGTCGTTTTGATGGCGAACTCTAACAAACATCCATCCATCCAAACTTTGACATTTATATTATTAGTAAGTGCAAATCTTACTAATATCATAAATGCGAAAGTTTAGATGGATGGATGTTGAGTTTGTAGCCTAAACTGCTGAACGGATTTCGATGAAAATTAGCATAGATGTAGAGGATAGTCTGGAAGAACATATAGGCTACTTATTTTTTTTTACTACCCAAGGACCGAGTAGTTAAGAAAGCTAATAATGAATAATTTGTACTGAAGCATATTTTCTTTTATACTCTACAAATAGTGGAAACAATTCAGAACTGATCTTAGATCTTTACTGTTATCGGTGATTTTATAAGATAATTATCATTATTAATTTCAATCGGAAATGACTGTATTTATATTGATTGATTTAAAAATATAAAAATAACTTTATCTATACGTAATGCATATTAAAACTGTATCTGATTTACGCATTATGATAATTATTTGCTGTTGAGACATGTTTTTTTTTTAATAAGGTTGTAATTAAGGTGGCAAACGAGCAAGCGACCTGAATCCACCGAAATGGAAAGTGACCCCTGCCCATAAACATTCGCAATTGCAGATGCGTTGCCTACCCTTTATTGACGGAGGAGACACACATAAAGAGGACATTTCCCCTTTCTATGCGTCCCCTCCACTGTCAAATCCAATTTTCCTTCCCATGCTTTCCTCTTAGGAAAAGGGTGAAAAGGGAAAGGGACCAAAATTAGGCCTCCGGCACCACATTCATCAGACGAAACGCGGAATTGCTTTCACTTCACGCCTGTTTTCTGTGTGGTCGTGGTATTACCGGGCGAGTCGGCCCATTCGTGCGAAGATGTTAAAGCGGGCTCTACCACTCTTGAAAAAACATGTTTTTAAATATTTGTCCAAGTATATACGCGTATATAAAATTGAAAAAAAAACTACACTAACATTATAAGTAGGCATATTTTGATATGTAACTAATAAATCCCTAAACTATAGGATTTATTTAAAATATATTTCCTTTAGAAAACTACATTATCTTTGACTAAGTCTGTTTTTGCTACGTTTTTTAAAATTCCTTACGAATGAAATCGCGGGCAAAGCTTACCGTTTATGAAAGTAATTTACAATAGAACTACAGTAAATATAATTAAAATTAAAAGTATTAGAAATCGATGTGCAAATCTATACTTTATATATTATAAAGAGGAAAAATTTGTGTTTTTGTATGTATTGAAAAAACTCAATAAATCCGCCACTATTGAAAAGCTATGTTATCGCTAAGTAAATAGGCTATTTCTATTTACTATTTTTAATTTCACTCGAAGTCGCTAGCAACAGCTAGTATCCATATAAAATGACAAAATTGCGTCGGAATACGCCAAATGGAGGTCCATACTGCCTACCCCTCTAAGTTAGCGTAGTTTTTGAAGAATAAAGTGTTTGTTCTTTTTTTTTGTGGTATACTCGTCTACCCTACAATATGTTGTCTCCAGGTGGACCACATAATCTGGCCTAACGGCAAGCGTATAGTGCTGCTAGCCGAGGGCAGATTGGCCAACTTGTGCTGTTCTTCGTTACCGTCCTTCGTGGTATCGGTGACGGCGGCAACACAGGCACTAGCCCTTATAGAGTTGTACAATGCGCCGCAACATAGGTATAAGGTGGGTAGTTTGAAGATTTCTTTCAGGTTTACATATTTTGGCGAGTTGTAATGTGATGAATGAAAGAACGAACGAAATATTTTTAATTGAACATGAATGAACGAGTTGTTTGTTTGCCAACGAATGAATGGATAAATCATACTTAATATTATAAATGCGAAAGTTTGGATGGATGGATGTTAGAGTTTGTAGCCTAACGGCTGAACGGATCTGGATCAAATTTGACAGATGTAGAGGATAGTCTGGAAGAACACATAGACTACTAGCATTTGTTTTTTTTTTATTACACGCGGACGGAGTTGCGTGCGAAAGCTAGTGAATACATATAAGAACAGAGGTATAATCGTTTTATTGAACGATTGAATGAGTACATGAAAACACATGATCGATTTATTAATTAAATGAAAGAATTAAAGCATAAACAAATTTATGAACGACATATCGATAAATAGATGAAAGAATGACTGAATGATATTACGGTCTATTATCTATACTAATATTATAAAGAGGAAAGATTTGTATTTTTATATGTATTGAAATAACTCAAAAACTACTGCACCGATTTTAAAAATTCTTTCACCGTTAGAAAGGTAATTTATCTGTGAGTAACACAGGCTATTTTTTAATTTCACGCTAGCGAAGTCGCGAGCAACAGCTAGTATCTATTATTTTCCCGAAGGACGTCTATATTGATCACTTTTACAGGCGGACGTATACTTGTTGCCGAAGAAAATGGACGAATACGTAGCGAGTCTGCATTTACCGACCTTTGACGCACATTTGACGGAGCTGACGGACGAGCAGGCGAAGTACTTAGGGCTGAATAAGGTGGGACCCTTCAAGCCCAACTACTACAGGTACTAGCAGAGATGTACGCGCTATAAACGCCGAGCGAAGAAATAGGGCATTGTAATTGATAATTGGGGATTGTAATTTATTGTTTGTTTTGTCAAGATTGTGGATGGATGGATGGAGGTAATGAAGTTATGGATTGAGTGTATATGTGTTTGTGAATTCAGATATGATTGGTAGATATGTATGAGAGATTTTTAATAGTCAAAGTCAAGACAATTTTGTCAATACTTGAACAGTACTAATCTGCAATTTTAACGCAGTGCCCTTTTTTTTTGCCGCTAAGTGTACACGCAGGTGTGAAATTAAATAAAAAAAAGTATTTTAAAAATCAGTTCCTTACGAATTGACGCCATGGAATCGATTAAATATTAAGACTGTCGATAATAGTGATGTGTTTAGTTGCAGTAGATTACGATGATCGATATTTGTTGAAATCGATTGGTTTTCCAGATTAGATATAAATTTACCCAAATTAGTTGACCATAAAACATAAATTATATAAATGTAATTATTAAAAATTTATTTGTGTATAAATAACATATAATATTTTTATTTATAATATATCTTTAAATAACTGTAATATGTAATCTTATATAATTTATAACACGGTTAAAACTCACATAGGAACTTTCAGTGTAGGCACCGAACAGTTTCAGACCCGTCGGGGGTCCATCTTCTAGTGACCGTCGCGACGCGATAGCGAATGAAGCCGCTAACCTGAAGGACCTCCGACGGGTCTAAATCTGGTCGGTGTCTACACCGAAAGGTTCCACGAGAGTTTTAGTCGTGTTATAAATTGTAATAAGTTAATATTAGGGTTGTAACGGAGGCCATTTTAACGGAAGCGGATGCGGAGGCGAAGGGCTTCACTGCAGAAGCGGAGGTCAATAATAAAATATTAACTGTGATTTATTAAAGAAATTAATAGTAAAACTACGTTAATCAAAATACAGATTGGTACAAGATACAGTTTATTATGCATATATAATGTATAAAAATTAAAGTTAGTTGACATAGTACGCCTGCGCGACCCGCATTAACGATAATCGACCCATTCGAGTTAAAGATATAAATTAACCTCCGTTATAACTCCGCATAAGAAATAACGGAAGCGGAAGCGGATGCGGAGTCAATATTTCTTGCGGAAGTTCCGCACTTGCGGAAGCGGAAGCGGAGTTCCGTCACAACCCTAGTTAATATGTAGTATTAATTTAATATACAGATTTGGTTATCATATATTTATTTCTGTTATCTGATTTAACAAATTCTCTACAAAAATATCGCTCAGATCTTTGCTTATCGCAAGCAATTTTAAATTCCTTAATATTTAATTATATTGGTTTATACTATTTCTATTTTAACTGTACTTAAATATTCCAAATGATATTAAATTCAGACTTCAAAAATTATCGATAGATTTTCCCATCACTATTATAACCATGTATTTACTTATATTGCTACATAATGTATAAAATATTTATTTATAAGATGTATATGTATTTATATTACAGTATTTAATTTGTTATATAAAAAATATTGACTATAAATTACATTATAGTTTGTCTATAAGGATGGATTAGTTTGACAATTCATTTGACAATTTAGTAGGGATGGGTTGTGTAAAATCAGGTGTGAATCTTTTACTCTCAAAGAAGTTGGAATCGATTTTTTTTATAACATAAGGTGGCAAACGAGCAAGCGGCCACCTGAATCCGCCAAAATAACGAAGAGACCGCTGCCCATAGACATCCGCAATTGCAGATGCGTTGCCTACCCTTATACGACGGAGGAGACGCACATAAAGATATTTCCCCTTCCTATGCATCTCCACCGTCAAATCCTCTTTCCTTCCCATCCTCTTATAAGAAAAAGGTGGTAAAGAGAAAGGGATTTAAATTAGGCCTCCGGCCTACATTCATCAGATGAAACATGGAATTGCTTCCATTTCACGCCTGTCTTGTGTGGTCGTGGTACTACACCGGGCGTGCCCTGCAGTGCTAAGATGTTAAAGCGGGCACTTTCACTAGATCGATAGATTCATAGTTATAATTTATAGATTAAAATAAAAAAAAAACACTGTTTTCTCAATTTAATAATGACCTACAGAACCAATACAAAGACTGAGAGATAATATTACTACTACAGTCTTACATAATCGAATTTGATTTCTTTTCTACACTATGTTCTTTATTAGAGTTGTTCCCTGAATTAGTTAATAAGTAAATAATTTTAGTTTAGTTCGATAATTATTTAAACCGAATATCGATAGTTCATAATTGTTCGCTGCGTGTTTCGTCACTAATACCTGACAATTAACGGCATTTGCCTTCATACAAATTGAATTCTATACTTCACACGCGTCATTTATCAAACTAATCAATCTTTAGACAAACTATAATAGAATTTGTTACATTTAGTTAAAAAACTAGTATAAGTTAACTTTAGTATTTAAAATGCATTTGCACAATAAGTTTTTTTTTTAATTTTCTTTTTATTATTAACGCGTACGGAATAGAAATATTTACGGATCTGACGGTAATGTTCGTATTTAATATATTTGTTTTGGAATGTTGTGTTTGTATATTCCACTGCTTTTGTTGTTATGTTGTGAACGAAGAGATTCAATAATATAGAGGAGGCATAATTGAACTATTCGCGCGGACAGTGGCAACACCGGAAAACGTCAGAACAAAAAGTAACGGCGATGAAGAGGTATTACTACGCGCATACATTTATTATAAACTCTGTTATATTACCGAATAAACTACATAAACCAAACAATTGGTCCTTCGAGCCGGATTTGAACCAGCGACCTCTGGATACTTCACTAGCGATATTTTTCACATAATCTCAGTATGTTTATTTTGTAACAATGTTTAGTTTATTTTATAACAAAACACGAAGTTTATTATCCATACTAATATTATAAAGAGGGAAGATTTGTATTTTTGCATGTATTGAAATAACTTAAAAAATACAGGGCCGATTTCAAAAATTCTTTCACCATTTAAAAGCTACGTTATCAGTGCGAAACATAGGCTATGTTTTTTTTTTTAAATTTCACGCGGTCGAAGTCGCGAGCAACAGCTAGTTATTTTATAAAATGTTTTACATGTCAATACAAGGACATAATATATCATAAGGTAGTCCAAATTTACCAATTAATATAGTTCAGAGGAAGAACCGGTGAAATTTTGCCTCGTCTATATCTTCAAATGTCTTTGGATGTGAACGGTGATGTAAGAATAGACAATGTTTACAGACACACTCGATTACTAAACGGTTACGTCACACTTAGTGTAGCTTTAGTGTGAGCAATTTATAAATGATTTCCAGTAACCATTAAGACTGTACAAAATAAAAAGCTTTTGCAGCAATTTTATTGTCATATGAAAATTGTTGAATTCTGTCAGTCGAATTCAGTACAAGTGAGAAATTATAAAAAAACCTATCTAATAATTTCATAACACTGTAATTACAGACTTATTGAAAACAATTGATCGAACAATTCAAAACACGGAAACTTATGAACGTAAAACTAACTTCTTAGAGTGCGTACACCTTTGACCAAACTATCGCAAAACTAAATTGTTTAAACTATCGTGAGACATTATTTTAAGCGTAAATTAATTAAAAACGGCAAAAAGTTAAATAATACTCGCTCTAAAGAAGGATCCCCGAAGGGTCCGAAACTAGTCGGTGCCGTCACCGGAGGATAAAAGCGTGAGTTGAGCCGTTCTTAATTAATTTTAGCTTATCGTAAAACTGTTTAGTCTCGCTTTGTCTATTTACTTTTATGGAGATGCGCATACTCGATTTTTAGTTGTGCAACTAAACAGTTGGGCGGCGAAACAATCGACAATCGCACAACAGTGGTGCGATAGTTTTGTCAAAGGTGTACCTCTTATTAATATTATAAATGTCAAAGTTTGGATGCATGTATGGATGTATGTTAGAGTTTGTAGCCTAAACTGTTGAACGGTGTTGATTAAATTTGGTACAGATGTAGAAAGTCTGGAAGAACACATAGCTACTTACTTTTGTTTATTTAATTCCTCGCGAACGGAGTCGAGAGTCAAAGCTAGTTTGTAATTTCTCATTTCCATTGAATTCGGCTAATCTTAAGGGATATATAAATGTGTTTGTATGTCTGCATGTATTGTAACAATTTTTTATAGCGTTTGAAATTATATTGCTTTCTCTATTCTTACTCGACAGATACGAAAAAGCATTATATGATTTTTATGTTCAAAATATGTGTGTAGTTGTATTAGTACTATACGTGCACAATAACATGATATGACGAAATAACATATATTAAAGAATCACAAGTATGGCAAAATGGGGTATAGCATGCCAGGTACTGGCATAACGCGTTCACACGTGACAGTAAAATGTCAACAGAAGTGTCAAACTCCTTACTTGGACTAGTCACAAAATTAAATACATTGCACTTGTATGCTTGTTGCTGGAAATTGCCAGTAGCTGTTCGAGTTGCTTGCATGTTTTCGGTCTTACATTTGTGTGTCATGTTATTGTGGTCGTATAGTACTGCACGTTTTGTAGCCAGCTAGCAAATTGAATGCATTAGTTAATTGTTTGTGTTTGTAATAAGGTTGTTTTTAACAAATAATGACAAAATTTTGTCTTCAATGTTTCTACAAAAATTTCATGGAGAAATGTTACCAGTATTGTACCGCGTAGTTACCAAGTTACCAATTATAATTATACTATTTTTTTAATGTTATTGTTTTCGAATTTATTTTATGTTGAATTTTTGAAATGTATATTTTTGAAGTTGGTTTTTGAATTTTCATTATTTTTATGTTTCGTTATTTATTTTTGTAATAATTTGATTAATTCATTATTTTTTTAGATAACTTTTTTTAACATATACATGTATTACGAACCATTATACATATTGGATAGTGTACGTCCAATTTCCACGTCTATTTTTTTATAGCTTCTACAGACATCTGCCTATAGTTTGATTGTGTCGGGGTATCCATACAAAATCATATAAAATACATTGTAAAATGTAAACCTCCATACATTTTCATACTTATTAAACATCCAACTAAATTGTCAACCGATAGTGAGCAAGAGCACTTAGGGCCAGTCCCACCATTAGCTGATAGAGGCTCAGATAGCTTAAAAATGACATCACTCATAAGGTAACAAAATCCGATATTTCCATAACATATTTTACACGTTAGATTGTTATAAGACAATTTATAATTTGGTGGGACTGGTCCTTAGACTGGTAAATATTAAACCTAATACAGTATAGTAAAATAAATTTTGTATGAGTAAAAGTCTCAATATATGTTATTTACTTCGTAAAGTATGCTTTGTAATATTTGTAGCTCTTCATTCCGTTATATTTTAAATATCCAATTTATTGCTTTTATGATAAAATGTATTGGTTTTTTAATGTTCTCACATACAATAAATTAGTGAAAGTATGTTTTATTTATTATTATTATGCCAAAAACAGTTTATTAATTGCCACATTATGCCTGTACAAAATATTGTAAGATTTGTGTCTATAGGCTTTTTAAGTTTCGTCCCACCTGTAGTGTGCCAGGAGTCTAAAATAAAATTGTAAAGCCTAACCGTATGTAAGTAGTGAGTTTAAGGATGTTGCCATGGTTTTTTAAATAAATAAATCAGAAAAATGTTCGTTTTATTTAACACTAGCTTTCTAACTCAGTCCGCGTGGATAAAAAAAGTAACCTATGTGTTCTTCCAGACCATCCTCTACATCTATACCAAATTTAATCGAAATCCGTTCAGCCGTTTAGGCAACAAACTCTAACAAACATCCATCTATCTAAACTTTCGCATTTATAATATTAGTATGATTTACTCGCTCCAATACCAATAAAGAAATGTATCAAGTCATCTCCGTGTAGTCGCGGATATCCGTGATTCGTACGAGTGCCACTTCAGGAAAAATTGCCTTGATTTAAAAAAATCTGTACTTTTGTGGAAACTGGCGGTTTTCCACTTTAAAAACTACAATCGTTTGAACATTTCGAGACGAGATGCGGAATAAAAATCAATTCAATGCAACTTACTAAAAGTGTTCGAAAAAAAGTCTGTTAGTGATACACGGCTTGTTTTGATTACTATCCCTTTGTTAGCACTCCTGCTATCTAATAAGTTATTTGTAGGAGGCGGACTTTGTCTCGTTCCAATGACGGCAATTTTTCCTCAAGTGGAACACCGCGGATTAACGCAATTGTACTCGCGTCATATTATGAGAGTAAATGTACTAATCGTTTTGCGTTTTAAAGAAATAAAGAGTCTTCAAAGCTGTGTTTGGTTATTTTAATTAAAAGATAAATATAAACTGTGATTTACACATTCTAATTTTCTGTACCTCCTTGACGAATTTTGATAAAATAAAAAATCAATTTTACGCTTTAAAAACATAATAAAAAAATTCAATTTTATATAAAAAATTGACTATCACGTACATTATTGTTACAATTTTCAACAACGATTGTTGTGACAATGTTTCTATTTGTATATATTTTATTGCTATTAATAACCTCTTGTTTCGCACAAAATGGCTGCCCGGCGGATTCCAACATCAAACCATTGCGTGCACATGAAACGGATTGTGCGAAATTCTACCAATGCAGTAACGGGAATAACTTCGAAATGACATGCGGACCTGGGACTGTGTTTGATGAAAGTTTACAGGTATTGTAAACATTTAAAATTATAGGCTACATTTTTTTTAAATTCCGCGCTATCGAAATGGCGAGCGGACTACTATCTCTTGAACGGGTGGACCGATTTGGACATGACTTTGACTTGAAGGTAACTGTTAAAAGGTAGATGCACACGGGAATGTTCTGCGCTAATGAAGTTTCTGTCTAAAGCTTTTGCCAGCGATAACGTCCTCGTGGAATTAAAAAATGTTAGTAGCCAAGTTCTTCTAGAACCTAAGCCTGTTCGTACAGACTATCTTCTACATTTAAGCCAAATATCATCAAGATTTAAGAACACTAACCGTACTAACAAATATATACATTATTGTTTCTACGTTTTTCTTGTTAGATAACCATTTTCAATTTTTAGTATATTTTGTTAGTTTTTTAGTGTAAATATGTAAACAAAAAAAATGTAATCATAAGGGAAATAAAGCTATCTTTATCTTTTATCATCGAGATTAGTTTAGCAGTTTTGGCTACAAACTATAACCAACATCCATGCACCCATCCATCTAAACTTTCGCATTTATAATATAAGTCATAAGTAAGATATAAAATAAAAGAATTCTAAAAATCCTTAGGTGTGCAACTGGCCATCGGCCGTGGACTGCAAAAAGAAATCAACTCCTAAGAAGCCAGCGAAACCTTCGCCTCCGAAGAAAGGTGCTAAGCCGCCAGCAAAAGCGCCACCAGCTAAAAAACCAGCTAAAGCGTGAAATTAAAAACAAAAACACTGTTTAAAATAAACATATTTAACGGTTATTTTATTTTCAAAATACACAAAATCGAGTTGTAACATTGATAAAAAAACAACCTCAAAATTTTAAATTCACTTTTACATTTTTCTACTACATATATCAGTAAAGCATAGATTAAAGATTACCAGAGTGTTCTTATTGGCAGGAAATAAAGCCGAGGTTACAATATGAAGAATTTTAATCACAAAACGTTCACTTAAATTAGTAAAATTTAAAATTCCTTCTATAGAAGACGCGTAATAAATCCATACCTACTATTATGGGCTAAGGTTTGCCGCACTCTCTTAGATAAACAATGGTAGATCAGGGATGGCGAACCATGCCATAAATGGCACACGACACAATAATTTGGGCATGTCAATGATCATAAAAACACTACGAAAAAGTATGAAGTAGGTATTATATAAAAATAGCGAACGTGATATCATAACTATCACGATGAATGACGTAATAGGCAGTTAAAATTTAGTTGATGGCATGTTGACGACATTAAACATTTAAAAAAAATGGCTTTGTTGCATAAAGGTTCGCGACCCCTAGCTTTGATCATCGTCTGGCGTCTCCCATGCATACAGTACGTGATTTCAGTTTTCATATCCAAATAAATTCATGACTGATTCTGTGCGTGTTATCTGATGTATTTGTAATCAAAGAATGAATCAGAGACTACTGGTAATGTTTGACATTATAATGGGGCAAGAGCTTAGCAGTGCTTTGGTTGGTCAGAGTTTTAAGCACTTGACTTGTACCTACAGGTTCTTGAGTTCGTATCCCTCCATGCACCAATGTGATGTTCGAATTTCATTATGTTCATAATTTACCCGATGTTCTTATGTGAAGGAAAACCTCATGATGCAACCTGAACATATCACATCAGCGAAGATATTCAAAGATATGTGTGAAGTCAACCAACCCTCATTTGGCCAGCGCGGTTGACTACAGCCTAGTCACTTTACTTAGGGTAGGCTGCTAGTCTCAGTGGGGACATATGAAGCTGGTGACGAATGAAGCATTCATTTATTTTATTCTCTAGGCTCTTGAGAGAACGATCAACGAGCCAGTGCTGATGGAGACGACCACGGTGGTGCTAAGCAAAGTTTTTTTAAAAATCTTTTCTAATTAAAAAGTTTCAAATTCAAATATTCTTTGTTCACGAACCGTACCTATTATAATGAAATGGATTGGTTGTGAAAATTATGAATCACAGTATATTGAGGTTATAAAATTATTTATCAGTCATAAATAGTGTTTAGATAGTCCTCTATGATTTCATGTTCTTAGCTCACCCGCCAACCATAACTTTTTAAATATCGAACGGTAAATTTTACTTTCGAAACAAATTAAACAAAAAAAATCTTTCTGCAATGATTACCCTTTTTCATCTGTGTTCAATCATGAGTTTAATATTCGAAATAACATTTTTTTTTTATGCACTCTAAGGGTCTGTCCCACCATTGGCTGATAGAGGCTCCGATAGCTTAAAAATGACGTTACTGTCAGATAAGGTAACAAAATCCGATGTTTAGGGGCAGTACTACCAAATTCTCGTAAATTGCCTGATAATAATCAAACAGATAAAATACGTGACGGAAATATAGGATTTTTTTGTTTC
>NW_013525269.1:0-42943 GCF_000836215.1 Papilio polytes | reverse complement strand
GGTGGGACAGAAATTTTGTATTTTATCTGACGTGACGTCATATTTACACTATCAGGGCCTCTATCTACCACCGGTGGGACAGGCCCTTATAATCACATATTTTACACGTTCGATTGTTATATTTTGACAGGCCGTAATTGTACGTAACAAGACAATTTTTAATGGAATTTTGATTTATTTAAAATCTAGATGTTTGTACTTATCGCGCAAAAGGATCTAAAGTATGAAAATAATTGCTGATAAAATCTAACAATTACCGATATCTTTAAGATTTTTATCAAAAACATCGATTTTAATTGTTACTTGTCAAAATTTTTGACAGGAACTAGTTAAAAGCCGTGTTCAAATAATTAGCTGCAGCGTGTATTACAGTTTCAAAGATAAACGTTTACAGTTGATTTCCACTGATAGAAATTTTTTTTTTATCTAAATTTTTTCCATAGAAAATGAGGTTATTGTCCGGTATTTCCGGTACTAGACACGTACGGTTATATTTACGTTTATAACCTCAAAAATGATACCTTCGACAAGGTACGTATTTTTGTCGTTTTAAACATCCATACATCCAAACTTTCGCATTTTTTGTTTTAATATTAGCAGATTTTTATTAATTCACCAATATTTCTTGTACCATTACAACTAGGTATAGTAAACTGTAGGATTATGCTTAGAATGGTTTGTGACAATTTAAAGGGCGGGATTCGAACTCTCGATCGGAAATCCATACGGGTTTCATATCTTCTTGAGAATACTCTTGGCTATAGGTACTTCTAAATATTTATAATACTAGCTCTTGTCCCGCGACTCCGCGCGGAATTAAAAAAAAACAATAGTGAGTAGCCTATGTGCTCTTCCAGATTATCCTCCACATCTATGCCAAATTTCATCGAAATCCGTTCAGCCGTTTAGGCTACAAGCTCTAACAAACATCCATCCATCTAAACTTTCGCATTTATAATATTGGTAAGATTAGTATTGAATATCGTAGGAAAAATCCTTCAAAGAATTCCTATTTATACAAAAAAATTGTACACATGTAATTGTCACTTAAGTATTCGATAAGAAATGAAATAATCAATGTAACTTCGATTTTATTACTTAAAAGAATGATATCATTTTACCACAGATTCAATTAATATAATCAGTATTATCAAGTATTAATATAAATTCTAGATAATTAGACATTTCATTTGTTATACTGCTAAGCGATAGACGCTACCGTTTCTTGTTAAAGAGAACTATGTGAATAGGTGAGTTTTTTTTTATTTTTAATCTACAAAAAAACAAAAAAGTGGCACGTTCCTTTTCGGTTTTTGAAATTGGAATTTAAATTTGGAATTCGACATTGTTTTAAAAATAATTTGACGCATTGTCGTATTTAAAGATAAAAAGCCTTCTTCAGACCTTCTATTCGACTAGCGGTGCGTCCTGGTTTTACACGTGTGAACATTTTATATAAAATTATAGGTTATATTACATGTAAATAATGTATTCTTATGGTGAAAGAGTTGTTTAAATCGGGGCAACAGTGGTACGATAGTTTTGGAGTTTACAAACGCTTACAAAAGGTAAAAAAAAACAAAAATGGGTAGTATTGTTCCAGAATATGCTCTACATCTATGCATTTTAGTTGTTTAGGCGGCAAACTCTATCAAACATCCATACATTTAAACGTTCGCATTTATATTAGTCAAATTAATAAAACTACAAGAACCTACGTTTTAATTGCCACGTACCGCTCGTATCTATTTATATTTTACGCAAGCAAAACCGGAGACCAACACATAACTAGTTCATATAAATATAGCTTTAGCCTGCGATTCCGTCCGCGTGGAATTAAAAAAACAAAAGTAAGTAGCCTATGTGTTCTTCTAGACTATCCTCTACGTCTTTGCCAAATATCATCGAAATCCGTTCAGCCGTTTAGGCTACAAACTCTAACAAACATCCATCTAAACTTTCGCATTTATAATATTAGTATGATGTAAAAAGATATCTATGCGATATAGCTAAAATCAATTAATCATTACCTTAAGCCTGTTTAATACGTGAATTATTGTTGTGGAAAATTTGGCTTTTATTTTTACGTAGAAACTGCGATTTCATCTGAATACAGTATTTATTTAATCTCACTAATATTATAAATGCGAAAGTTTGGATGTATGGATGTTTGTTAGAGTTTGTAGCCTTAACTGCTAAACGGATCTCGATGAAATTTGCCAAAGACGTAGAAGATAGTCTAGGACACATAAGCTACATAATTTTGTTTTACAACCGTCTCGTGTAGGGTTACGTTCTTTAATATTTGTGTGTTTTACTAGCTTTCGCCAGCGATTTTGCGCGGAATTAAAAAAAGTTAGTAGCCGATGTGTTTTTCTAAACTTTCCTCTACATCAGTACCAAATTTCATCCAAATCCGTTCAGCCGTTAAGGTTCCAAACTCCAACAAACATCCAGCCATCCATCTTGATTTTCGAATTTATAATATTAGTATGATTAGATTAACAGGAAACATGTGGTATTCCATTGTCAGTCATTTTCCAAAGGAAATAGTAAGGAAAACATATTTTCTGCTAGCTTTCGCTAGCGACTCCGTCTGTAATTGTATAAAATAAAAGTGTAGCATATGTGTACTTCCAGGCTATCCTCTACATCTATACCAAATTTTATAGAGATCCGTTCAGCCATTTACGCTACAAACAACCATCCATCTTGACTTTCTCATTTATAATATTAGTAAGATGTAAGAGTTAATTCTTCAGTAGTAAACATCTTAAAGATGTTATAAAAGGACATACAAACTAACTCTAATATCAATATTTCGGATTAATGTGGATTAACAACTGAAGTTTAATTCGATAAACATTTTAAATCTGTTTTGTTAATATTGTTTCCATGTGTTGGAAGTTATACGTCAATTGTTTATCTTTGTCATGCAATATTATAAAAATTATTTTTTTGGATAACCTCAAAAACTACGAAATTAGATCTTTTAGTTATAAATAATTGGGTATTTTAACCTGTTTATAGGTTAACAATCGACGCATATACAAAATTCCGATTTCCATGCATCATGGCGGCACAATATTGTCGGGGTCATATACTACGAGTATAATCTACTCATAATTGTTCTGATTGATGAAAATCTATCCAAAAATGTATCGTTGTTCCTTTTTTTCTATTGAGAACGAAAGGGAGAGAATGAGTATATCGGTAGAGTTAGGTTAAGAAAGAGATAGACGGAGTAGGAAGGAAGTGACGACTGAGATAGATGGATTGTTCTGGATGGAAGTCTGCGCTCTTGCATAATGTCGGATAAGGACAGCGAGATGTTGAGAATGAGATAGCATGTGTATAAATGGTTTCACTGTGTAGGAAATTTGTCGGTGCATCGGCTTTTAATGTTGGCATGAAGCAGATAATTTCTTTGTAATCTTGTTGCGTTAATTGTGATTTGATTTTTGAATTACTCGCACTTATATTTTATTGGTTTACAGGACTATTTAAGTTTTATTATTATTTTAGGTTGTAAAGATAAAGTATTTTGATTCATATTTAAATGACGATTATGTAATGTTAACATGAAGGTATATAAATACATCAAGTTCGAAACCCGATCTTATGGATACAAACATGATTGAGGTATTTTCTTTAAATAACACATTAATTAACGAAATTTTAAAACTAAAACATAAAAGTCCGAATTCCTAACTAAATTGGCTTAGTCTCTTTATCAGAATTAATCTATTTTTGCTTTTGATCCAAGTTAAACAGACAACAAAAACTTTTTCATCAAAAAAAATCAGTAATTTTCACTGAAAAGTCTGGAAAAATGATTTATTTGATATTTTCCTTATCTAAGATATCTGTCTAGTTACAATCTGACAATTAAATCGGACACGTACCAATTAATTAATGCAATATTGCCTAATTTTTAGTCCCCTTCCCTTTCCATCCTTTTCTTAAGAGGAAAGGATGGGACGGAAAAACGGATTTGACGGTGAAAGAGACGCGTAGGAAGGGGAAATATCCTCTTTATGTGCGTCTCCTCCGTCAGTTAAGGGTAGGCGACGCATCTGCAATTGCGGATGTTTATGGGCAGCGGTCGCTTTCCATTTCGGTGGATTCAGGTGGCCGCTTGTGTGCCACTTCATATTATAAAAAAAATTGAAACAAAATTAAACAATACTGGCCAGTACGTAGTTTTAAATAATTTAAGTACGTAGTCCATAAAAGTTTTAATAAATCTAACTTAAACCCGATACATAGAGGGGTAGGTGGTAAGAGTGGTAGAGACGACGGACACCCATTTCATTTACACTCTAACACATGCTCGTTGGATTTGAGTGCTCTTAGGCCGGCTACACACGTTCAGTTATAAATGAGAATATTAACTGAAATATAATAATTGCACCCATTGTTTGTAATTCAATTTAAACTTCTAGTATTGCTTGTTTATATTACACGAAATAAGATAGAAAATTTCATATAGAGTTTAATTAATAACTAGCTTTCGCCCGCGACTCCGTCCGCGTGGAATTAATTAAATACGAAGTGAGTAACCTATGTTTCCTTCCAGATAATCCTCTACATCTATACCAAATTGCATTGAAATCCGTTCAGACGTTTAAGCTACAAACTCTAACAAACATCCATCCATCTAAACTTTCGCATCTATAACATTAGTATTAGTGTGATAGTCATATTTTATTTTGAATATCTTTATTAGCTTACATCCAATAAAACAGTCTATATAGATAAAGGGAAAGAACATAGAGTAATTTATTTATTCTATGATAGGATTTTTTTTAATTTTGTTTTATTATCGGCTTCATTTCTACAAAATGAAACTATGTTATGTCTGCGAATAATCAAAATCGGTCATCTCCCTGAAATGCTTAACACGTTGACTGCGGCAAGTAAAATCATAATTCTTTATGTGCTGCGGCGGCAGGCCGAAATGAGCCCCCAATGATATTTCCGCCAGTGAGTGGCAGGTCTTTATAGATCTACCAGCACTAGGATAGAATAAATTGCTATAACTTGATGGAAACATAATGTATACATTTTTAAACGACTTCCCAAAAGAAGGAGGTACTCAATTCAGCTGTATGTTTTTCATGTGTGTTACGGCATAACTCCGCCGCTAGTGGGTCGAGTTTGATAATTCTTTTTTTTATCCGAAAGATAGTACCTGCAGGTGGGTCCCATTTTTTTGGTTGATTTTTATGTAATGCATACACCTGACATAATCGTTTCCCTTTAGCAAGAGGGGCAAAGTTTTCTTCGTCCGCACCAGCTTAAGTACCGCGTCAGGTCGATATCGGCCTGTTACGTAGTGAACGTGTTAAAAAAGTTATGCAAAACCTAATAACGCCTTTAATATAAGCATGATTCATATAAAGCGTTTTTGATACTAAAATAATCTTTAGATCTCAAAGGAATCACGTGCGCACTTTGTTTTTTAAAAATATCACATCTAGATTGTCTATTTAAAGGTCAGTGATCCAGTAATACTTTTGTATTTTATGTCGATTTAATTATCATTTACTAGCTTTTGCATGTGACTCCGCGTAGAATTACAAAAAGTATCCAATGTATTCTTCCGGACTATACTCTAAATCTATGCCTTTCATCGAGGTCTGGGGCCTGGGTGATTTAATTCGTTGGCTACAGGTTAAAGATCTTGCGATGTTTATTGTTAAACTGCTTTCGTCGGCGAATCCGTCCGCGGGAAATTAAAAAAACTAAAGCGAGTAGCCTATGTGTTCTTCCAGACTCTCCCCTACATTACACCAAATTTCATCGAAATCCGTTCAGTAGTTTAGGCTACAAACAAAAACATCCGTCCATTTTACCTTCGACATTTATAAAATTGCTAGCTTCCGACCGCGACTCCGTCTGTGTGGAACAAAAAAAACAAAAGCGAGTAGCCTATGTGTCCTTCCAGATTATCCTCTACTTCTCTAGCAAATTTCATCGAAATCCGTTCAGCCGTTTAGGCTACAAACTCTCACAAACATCCAGCCATCTAAACTTTCGCATTTATAATATTAAGTATTTGTATTAGTATGATGTTTTCAAAAATCGAAGGTAATTTTCTATTAGTGTAATAACGTCAATGAAGGCGACTGTACTTTAATATGATAGCATTTCGGAAATAATTAAAAGTTTAAGCCTAGGTATAATTTCTTTTCTTGTCTATGAATTTGAAGGGCGCCGACATTGATTTGTCTATGATAATGAAAGATAAAGATTTCTATTACATATACTTGAATTTATTAATGTAAAATAAGTGTAGTGAACGATATCACATGATAGGAAAATTATAGCCAACTAGCTGTTCCCGTGCGACTTCATCCGCGTAAAATTATGAATATTTTATTATATTGTTTACATGTGTCCAATTATCAATTACAAATGTCCAAATTACATGACATGATGACAAACCATGGCAACCTTGCTTTCTTGATGTTGGCAGCAATTTATGGTCTCTCTCCCACATTAGGGTTTTTATCCAAAATATTTACCCCCTAAGTTTAATGGCGTGAAAACATATAGCCTAAACCGTGAAGTAAGTGTGGGGCTTTTTATAAAGAAAAAGAATTATTTAAAAATGTGCTGTAATTGCGGACATCTTAGGCAACAAAGAAGTGTGTGTTTACGCTTTATTATAATAGTATAGATAAAATAACTATTCTATAAGATTAAATTATATTGAATCGCTTTGATTTAATTGTCTATAATATTATCTACGTAATCTAATATCTGTAAACTTTTCAATTTGGATAAAAGACTTTTAAATCGGCATTTTACTGATATATTTCCAATGAAAAATATATGAGTCATTTCTTAGTTATGCAAAGCTAGTTGTCGTGTCCGCGTGGAATAAAAAAAAACTCCAATTACTAGGTTGCCTGGGTTGTCTGTAAGATATTGCTTATAACAATAAGGCTGCCCTTGCACGTATTTTGTTTTTATTATAATAGTTTAAACATCTGTAGTTATTATTAGGATTTAATTTTGTGCATAAATTTTTAAATAAATAGAGTAAATAAATACTAACCTATGTGTTTATCCAGACTATGTTCTATATGCCAAATCAGGGATACTATATTAGGTTCTTTAAGCCCTCTTGGAGTTACGTAGAAACAAATGAATACATTTAACTTTCGAATATTTTAATTTTTTTTTCATTCAATAAAATAACCTATGTATATTGATAAATTACCTTTCTAATGGTGAAAGAATTAAAATAGGACCAGTTTTGAGAGGAAAGATTTGTATTTTTGTATGTATTCGATTCACGTAAAAACTACTGAATCGATTTCAAAAATTCTTTCAATATCAGAAAGGTTATTTATCTGTGAGTAACATAGGTTATGGTTTTATTATTTTTTTAATTTCTCGCCGGCCAAGTAGCAACAGCCAGTTTTATTACAAAATACAAATCTTTGATCTATATATTTTAGTATAGGTTGATGTTTGAAAGTAAAATCTGAAGTTAAAACGACGTCAGCTTAAACTATTATAACTGTTACTTGATTTATACAAAACAAATAAATAAAAGAAACACGTTAAAATACATAAAACTCGCAAATTCGCGGTCAAACTTCGCAATAAAATCGCAAAGGCCACGACAACCAAGTTATCGGTCGATAAAAAACAAATTAGAAGATAACCCAACGTACTCTATCAATAGAACACGAAACTCTTTGTCTTTTCACTTGATTTACGAGATCTTTCAATGGCAGTTATTGTTAGAGCCAGCACACTTGACTAAATTATCGCACAACTATGGGATTGTCGATTGTTTCGCAATTCAAATTGCACAACTAAAAATCGAGTTGTGTGAAGGTGAACCTCCAAATAAACTCATAGGAATCAAAGCGGGAGTAAACAATACGATAGATTAGTCTAAGGTGAGCGCGCTGTTAACCTCTAAAAACGTGCAAATATCAGTAAAAATATTTACGGATCTACGCTTGATTTCCTCTGAATCCATACGCCTTTTAATTGTGACTTTTATAACAGAAAATATTATTTATGGCGCCAATTTTATCTCAAGATATTTTTGTTTGCTAACCGTTTGTTATCTGTGTCACAGATTTCTTAGAAATGACGCAATCGAATACAGATAACTAATGAATATGTTTTACACATTTTTTACTGGTTTACTACAAGATAAGATTTTTATCCTCCCATCTACATCCCGTGCCTGAAACGTAGATTAGAGAATGAATGTAACGATACGATATCTAAAATCTTTTACGCCTGTAAATGACATTAACAGAGAAAATGACTAACCTCAAAAAGTCTAAGGAGATACGTTAACTATTTCTAATTATAAATAGTTATTTATTTTGTAATGGGATTATACACGTAATAAAAATTTAAATATGAACTAAAGTACGGATTAAGGAAACCCCATCAATGCCAATTAGATTATTTTTATCTGTAGATTTTGCAAGCCGTGATAACTGTGGTGAGGTCTGTATGAAGTACGTTGGTGTAAATCGAAGCTAGGAATTCTATCATACTAATATTATAACTGCGAAAGTTTAGATATATGGATGGATGTTTGTTTGTTATGATTTGTAGCCAAAACGGCTTAACGGAATTGAATGAAATTTGGTACAGATGGATAGTCTGGAAGAACACATATGCTACTTACTTTTGTTTTTTTCTTATTCCACGCGGACGGAGTCGCGGGCGAAAGCTAGTAAATAAACGTAACAAAGATTAGCAATATAAATAATTATGTAGATTTATTTCAGAAACTGTAATGAAAACTTTACGAGCGAAGTTAAAATTAACTAACTATAACCATATTTATATAATTTTTACAGATATGTACAGTGCGCTTCTACTACTATTTGTTGTGACGTGTTCAGCGCAATATCTTCCCAACGGCTGCCCTGCAGACTTCAGCGTACATCGACTGCTGCCTCACGAGACCGAATGCGACAAGTTCTACCAATGCAGCAATGGACACAAAATACTCATGCAGTGCGGTCCTGGCACGTTATTTGATGAAGAACTACAGGTAATTACACTGAGACTTTTTAATAAAGTTTTAACATAAAACATACGAAATATTTAAACTTCTGAATAACTATTTATCGTTCTAGGTTTGCAATTGGCCTTCACAAGTGAACTGCAATAGAGTCACTCAAACAGAAGCAACGGAATCCAACGACGAAACAACTACAAGAGTACCAACAGATGCACCAGTTTTTACGACTGAAGGTTACACCACTGAATCTCCGCTAACTACTACTCAAGAATATGAAACGACTACACACTCAGATGGTACAGAAACAGCAAGCTCAGATAGCAATACGTTCCCACCGATAACAACTACAGATCCTACTGTGTCAACAACTGAGAGACAAACAACAGTTTCATCTGAAAACCCAACACAACAATATGATACCACTCCTCAAACAGATGCTACAAAGACAACGGATAATTCAGACAGTTCTACATTCCCTCCGGCAACGTTTACAGACCCAACTGTTGGTTCAACAGCAGCAACGCAAGATACAACAGTATCTCCAGAAACTCCAACTCAACAATATGATAGGACAACAAGATCAGATGATAATGAAACTGCATCTACACCACTGACTACTGTAAGTTCCACGACAACAGAAAGTGACACCACAATATCAGCTGAAACTTCAACTAAAGAAGATGAAACAACTCCACTACCAGATGTGAAAGAAACTACAGAGACATCCTCATTTATAACAACTACGGAACGGTCTTCTACTGCCTCTTCATCAACAACTACCACAACAATTCCAACTGAAACTACTCTAGAGTACGAGACTACTCGGCAATCAGATATTACTACAGATAGTTCAAACGGAAATACAACACCTGCAACAACAACTTCAACGGACCGTTACCCGACTGCTGGTTCAACAACTGAAGGATACCCCACGATATCTTCTGAAACCACTCAAGAGTATGACACTACGCCTCAGCCAGATAATAATGAAACTACAGATAATCCAAATGACAATACAACTCCTTCAACAACAACTTCAACTGACCGTTACCCAACCTCAGGTTCAACAACAACTGAAGTTTACACCACGATATATTCAGAGACCCCAACTCAAGAAGACGAAACTACGACATGGTCTGAAACTGAAACTACATATAGTTCAGATAATACACCTATAATAACAACCACTGGAGGAAATCCAACTGTTGACTCTTCAACGACGCAAGGCTTCACTACGACCTCCTCTGAAAACCCTACAGAAGGTTTTGAAACTACCTCATGGCCAGATGCCACAAAAACCACAGATGGTACAGGCAGCAATACATTTCCATCGACAACATCTACAGACCGATATCCTAGTGTTGGTTCTACAACAACTGAAGCCTTCAGCACAATATCTTTTGATACTCCTACGGTGGATTTCAAAACGACTACAGAAGGAGATGTCATCGAAACGACAGCAACTTCTAATACGTTTCCAACAGTAACTACAACTGAAATATTCACTGAGGAGTCTATAACAACTGGAGTTTATACTACATCTTCTGGAACTCCGACAGAAGAACATAAAACAAATCCACAAACTCCAACAACAGAAGAATCAGTTAATACTGATGGTACAACTATCAAGCCCACCACTGATGGCTTTTTCAGTACTACTTCAAGTACAGTTCAAGATGCGACAACTGCATCAAATATCCCTGATGATGATCAAACTACAGCGGACACAGAAGCTCCTATATTTAGCACAACAGAACAGGTACAGACTACAATAAGCTATCCAACAGTACCTTCGGAGTCAAACACAATACCTATTACAACAGATAGCGACGAAATCAATTCATCAACTAAAGAAGAGACTACAATATCGTCCGATGTAAGTACAGTTAATGATATAACAATAAGTGACGCAACTATGAAAACCAAAACCAACATACACTCGGATGAATACTCAACGTCCAGCATCTTTCATCTTGCCACAACACATACAGTTACAGAAAAATACAACGGCTTGCAGATATCGAACATAAGTTCATGTCTGGTTGGATTTGACCGCATAGATTACAATTATACTCATTGCAGTCGTCGTTTGAAAATTCTTTTACCACTGTCAAACAATATCTATAGTTTTAACACGAACTCAGTTAAAAATTTATACTCACATTCCCTTTCATTTATCTCAAATTCAAAATGTCTTTTTTCATTGAAAAACATTACGTTCAAGTATTGAAAGATATTCGTTTTTAGGTGACGACTAATAAAGTGGAGATTACTACAGGTAATCCGTCTGTAGAGCTTTGTCCTCCAGGGACTTTCGAAAATATTCCACATCCAGAACTATGTAATTCATTCTACATGTGTGCCGGCGGTATACCTATACAATTGTTCTGCAGTGATGGATTTGAATTTGATCCGGTTACAAGAGTGAGTAAAAGTGAATCTAATTTATTACAATTTATTTGTGTTATTAAAATAAAAAAGAATCTAAACGTATGTTTCAGCAATGTGTAGTCATATCAGACACTGGCTGTACTGCACTACAAGGTAAATAAAACTCATTTAAACTTACAGACTAATTCATTCTGTAACTAATATTATTGTAATAATTTCAAATTTCAGGCACATCTACAACAACCGAAGCTATTTCGACAACCATAAAAAACGATGGGACAACCAGAGATTTCGAAACTACCGTTGATATTGAAACGACAACAAAGTCTGATGACACGACTGAATATCAACCGTCAACTACAACAGAAAAATCAACGACAACTGTTAAAGAAATAACCACAGAGACAACTCGGGCATCAGAACAAACAACAACTGAATTTTCTACATCAGATTACACGACTCCAAATGATAAACTAACAACAACATTTAACCCTACGCAAACAGAAGCAATAAGTACGATAGACTTCCAAACTTCATCTACGGATCACGAAACAACCACAGAAAATGATTCAACAACAAGGCAAAGTGACTCAACAACAATAAACCATGAAACTACAATTGATATTGAAACGACAACAAAATCTGACGATACGACTGAATATCAACCGTCAACTACAACAGAAAAATCAACGACAACTGTTAAAGAAATCACCACAGAGACAACTCGGACATCAGAACAAACAACAACTGAATTTTCTGCATCAGATTACACGACTCCAAATGATAAACTAACAACAACTTTTAACCCTACGCAAACAGAAGAATTAAGTACTATAGAGTTCCAAACTTCAACTAAGGATCCCGAAACAACCACAGAAAATGTTTCAACAACAACAAGGCCAAGTGACTCAACAACAATAAACCATGAAACAACAATTGAGACAACCGATGATTTGACAACTGTATTTTATGATACTACAACAGGATTTGTAGATGTAACAACAGATGATCCTAATAAATCTACAATGCTACCAGGTATATGCCCTGAAGGTTTCTTTGGGAATATACCACATCCAGAACTATGCAATTCTTTCTACATGTGTACCGGTGGTATTGCTATAAAATTGTTTTGCAGCAATGGTTTTGAATTCGATGAAAAACTTGCAGTAAGTATATTAAATGTCTTAAATATAAACATTATTTAAAAATAAATTAACATTAAATTATAATTAAAACTTTGTTTTCAGCATTGTGTCCCAATAAGTGAAAATGGATGTACTGCTTCAAAGGGTAAGAAAGATAAAAATAGATCTTGATTTTATTTGTATTTAGGCAACATTTTTAACAAACAAAACGGGCGAATAAGATACTTTAAAATGCAGAAACACTAATCATAAAGGAATCATATTTTAGTTAAAAAGGAATATTTAATTTTAAACGAGATGAACTTTACAGGACAACAGACAACAGAGTCTTACACTGAAGATTATACGAACACGTTGGCTACTAGTGAAAATACCCTTTCAACTAATTATGATATCTTAACTACTCCCTCGGATATCGACACAGAGATATCTTCTTCTACTGTTTCTAATGAACCAACCAGTACAATCGATGAGGAAAGTACAACTGACGCACTCCAAACGTCCACGGAAGAAACAACAAAATTGACAGAACTTCCAATAGTATCAACTTCAGAGAATACATTTGAAACAACAGGCACATTCAAAACAACCGAAGACTTCACTCAATATACGGAATCAGAAACAACTTTAAAAATAGATTCAACAATACAAGATACTACATCTATAAAATCTACAGTTTCCGAAGAATCAATATCCACTCAGAATACTGATAAACCATCAACTGATTTCAATGATTTCACGACTACGAAAATCCCCGTAGAATTCAGTACTACTCCAGATTTATTAGATGTAACAACAATACCAGCAAGTGTAAAAACAGATGGTACTTCAACAATTTCGTCAACAGATATTACAAACGACTACGAAGTAACAACTGAACAAAATGCGCTGTGTCCCGACGGATTTTTTGGCAATATTCCACATCCTGTGTATTGCAACTCCTTCTATTTATGTACAGGAGGTATCGCTGTGCAACTATTTTGTCGTGATGGGTATGAATACAACGAAATCATAGCTGTAAGTATTTGATTATGTTTAGACTATCCATGTTCCTGTTGAAAATCTAATTGATCAAAAACTATTTCTTCTATTTCAGAACTGTGTTCCAATTTCTGAAAATGGATGCACCGCTTCAAGAGGTTTGTAGTAAATAATTTAAACTGCACTTATTTGTAAGGAAGTAATTCGTTACAAATAAGTTTAATCGCAATCTTTAATTTTAGGTACTACTACAAGTTTACATACGGAATCTACCCAGTATACAATATCTGATGAAACGAAAGTAACAGAAAATGCACAATCTACAGAGACAACATATGAAACTACGAGTGAAATCATTGAAACAACATCAAACGAACAAGCTACAAAATCTACAAGCATTGTTACTGATTCGGAACAAAATGAATTAACAACGAAAGATTTTGGAACAACTATGAGTGAAGTAAAAGATACCACAGAATATAAAAAAACAACATCAAATGAAATAACATCAACAGTAGAGTCGATTACTGAAACTACTCTGTTAACGAACGAACCGCAAACTACTTCTGAAAGATATACAACGGAAACAGAAATTACAACGATCCAAGATACACAAACAACCATAGATAATGGTCAATCTACAACAATGAATTCGGAAGTAACAACTGAATCTGCAACAACTAAACCGACCACTGTAGATACAAGCACACTATCAACTTCGGAGTTTGTAACAGATATAACTCAGTCGTCAGTTACGGATCCGACAGAGGTCACAACAGTCACCACATCTACAACACAAACGCCTAGTGTTTGTCCACCGGGTGTATTTGGAAATGTGCCACATCCTACTCTATGTGATTCATTTTATTTATGTACAGGCGGTATCCCTATACAATTATTCTGTAGTAGTGGATTTGAATTTAGTCCTGAAATAGGTGTAAGTATGAGCCAGTTAATGTTTTTTTTTAATACGGGTCAATACTAAACCTTAAGTAATCTTTGATTAAGAGAAGGTCTTACTAATTCTTAACCTTAATTTAATAAATCATATAATGTGTCTCTTATTTTTCAGTCATGCGTACCTATTTCTGAAAACGGGTGCACAGCATTAAGAGGTAAAACCTTTTAATTTTTCGTAATTTCAGTTTGACCTTACATCATATAGAAATTAATTAAATCACTATATTACAGGAACAACAACGACTGAAATTAATACGGAATATGAATCTACTACATCGAATTCAAACCAAGATGTAACACAAACATCTCAGTATAGTGAGACAACTTCAGAAAGAGATGAAACTGAATACACATCTAAGACAACTGACATCACTAACGGTGATAAAGATAGTACCAATCCGGTTACAAAAGACCCGCACACTACTTACAAAACAACTGAGGATCAAACTACTACTGACAAATATTTAACAACGCAAGATAATTCTGATAGTGACTCGACTGATGACTTAACAAGTTCGTCTACATCTTCTACTACTGATGGAATGACAACTGAAAGTGACTCAGGACAGACTGAGCAACACATATCTACTGTAGGATTAGACACAACAGTGAGCCCTGATTCAACAACATCTGAAACTGTCACTGAGTCAACTGGTTCATCAATTTCACCTACTGAACTGTCTACTTCTGATTCAACACTTGACAGTTCATCGTCAAGTACAGTTAATGCACAAACGACAACAAATAATGATGTAACTCCTAATGAAGAAACGACATTCCAAACAGAAACTACAAGTGAAAACGAATCAACAATTAACCCCACACAGACTATAGATTATAGTGACACGTCAACAGAAACTACAAAATACGCGGAAGTAACAACAGAAAAGACTACAATTGAAGAAGAGGAAACGACAACAATCTTGTCACAAACTACAGATGAAAGTCAAATGTCTAGTGAAACAGGACTGTACACAACTCCAACAACTAGTATCAGCTCTACAACAAACCAGAATACTGAAACTACAACAGCGGCTCCAATCTGTCCACCGGGAGTGTTCGGGAATGTTCCCCATCCTACTATATGCGATTCATTTTACTTCTGCACAGGAGGAGTCCCAATACAACTATTCTGTAGTTATGGATTCGAATTCGATCCTGACTTTGGGGTGAGTATTTTATACTAATACGTATGAGAAGTAACATAGATTACTACTCCCATTGCCTTCAATCCCACTAATACATATTATTTTCATTGTTAAGTTCACTTTATTCAATCTTTTTTTTAATTTCAGCACTGTGTTCCGGTTTCTGATAGTGGGTGTACAGCAATGAGAGGTACTGTTGATGTCTTTTAATTTTCTGTCCTTAATAATGCCGACAAAAGCTACAACTAAAGTTGTTAACTGTGCAAAATTGAATTCACAGGTACGACAACTAATCTTAATGACCACTCGACAACTATCAATGACGAATATACTCAATCCACAACGCAAATTAGTTCAAGTAGCCCTGAAGGGATTGCAAGTACTACATCCAATACTGAATTTACGAGTGAAGCGTATGAATCGAAACCTACTACTGAACAAAGCATTACTTCAGAAGGAGGTACATCAGTGAATACTGATTCGACAGTATCTAATATTGTGACAACTGATATCTTGCAATCAAGTACAATCAGTTTACAAACAACAAATAACGAAGTAACTCCTAATGAAGAAACGACATTCCAAACAGAGACTACAAGAGATGATTCAACAACAAAACTCTCTACTACAGACGACTCTGAGTCATCAGCAGAGACTACCAAACACTCAGAAGCACCAACAGAAGAGACTACAATTGTAGAAGAGGAATCAACGACAAACTTCTCACAATCTACAGATGATAATCAAATATCTAGTGAAACAGGACTGTATACGACTCCAACAACTAGTATCGGCTCTACAACAGTCCAGAATACTGAAACTACAACAGCAGCTCCAATCTGTCCACCGGGAGTGTTCGGAAACGTTCCTCATCCAACTCTCTGTAATTCATTTTACTTCTGCACAGGAGGAGTTCCTATACAACTATTCTGTAGCAATGGATTTGAATTCGACCCTGAGTTGGGAGTGAGTTTTCATTTCGTATTTTATACCTAAGACTAGCTTTAGCCCGCGACTTTATTAACGCGAAATTTTAATATATAGTCTGTTACTCAGCGATAATGTAGCTTTCTAATGGTAAAACAAATTTGAAATCGACTCAGTAGTTGTTGAGTTTTTCCAATACATACGAAAATACAAATCTTTTCTCTTTAAACTACTAGTATAGATTTTAAACATAGTTTTGTAACTCAATTATTTTTTTTTTACATTACAGCACTGCGTTCCACTTTCCGATAGTGGGTGCACAGCAATGAGAGGTATAGTTGATATCTTTTGATATTTTATTTTAAAAGAAACTTTTCGTTTGTACACTGTAAATGTTGTTTCATTCAATGAAATTTTATTTACAGGTTATTTTATTTTATTTTATTATTCACAGGTACGACAACTAATTTTAATGACCAATCAACAACTATTAATGTAGATTCTACTCAATCTACAACAGAAACTAGTTCTGTCAACACTGAGGGAATTTTGAGTACATCAAGCATTGAATTAACAACTAAAAATGAAGAACCAACTACTGAACAAAGTAGTAATTCAGAAGACGCAGTAATTACAGATTCGACAATATCTGATTTTGTTACCGAACCATCTTTAACAACTTCTACAGCGTCTTCCAATTCTGATTTTGTGACAACTGACAGCTTGCAAACCAGTACGATCATTTTGGAAACAACAAATACCGATTTAACTCCAAATGAAGAGACGACAATTCAAACACAGACTACAACTGAAGATAAGTCGACAAACCAGATTACAGACGACAGTGGAATATCAACAGAGGCAACAAAACCCACAGATACATCTACAACATTTACAACAGATGGAATATATTCTACAACAATTGCTGGAAGTACGGAAACTACATCGGAGGCTCCAATCTGTCCTCCAGGAGTGTTCGGAAATATACCGCATCCAACACTTTGTGATTCATTTTATTTATGCGCGGGCGGAGTTCCGATTCAACTGTTTTGTAGCTATGGATTCGAATTCGACGCTGCCGTTGGTGTGAGTATTTTAAACTGAAGTTTCCAAGTCTTTGTTGATTTTTGAAAATGTATACTCTCATCACAGTTTTTAATCTGTTATACTCAAATGATTTTAATATGAATCCATAATTAATGATTTACTTTTTATATTTCAGCACTGTGTACCAGTTACTGACAGTGGTTGTACAGCAAAGAGAGGTAATTGTTATTTTTATAGTGATAAAAAAAGTGTGATTTGTAATGATTAAATGGTTTTTAATTATTATCAATATCGTTTTTTAGCTACAACAACTAGTATTAATGGCGAGTCGACAACCGTAAACGAAGATTACACAAAGTTTACAACTGTAAATGACGATGCGATGTCTACTACATTAAGTTCTGGAATAACAACCGTATCAGATGACTTAGCACAAACTACTCAGCAAAATGTTACCACTTCAGATAGCGAGACATCAGTAGACTCTGATTACACAATATCTGAAGTAACTACTATTAAAGACACAACGGATGTATTATCATCAACTACACTACAACCAACTACATCTAGTGAAGTCTCAACAACAGATAATTCACTCAATACAGAAGACAAAACAACATCTACAGATAACACACAATCTGTAGATACAACTACAGATGTATCTTCAACTTCTGATGATAAATTCAGCTCTGAAGGGCAAACTATTACCTCCGAAGAGGTTCGAACTACAATAAGGATAACTGAAACAACACCGGCTCCAATCTGTCCACCGGGAGTGTTCGGGAATATTCCGCATCCGACTCTCTGTCATTCATTTTACTTCTGCACAGGAGGAATTCCTATACAACTATTTTGTAGTAACGGATTTGAATTCGATCCTACCTTTGCTGTAAGTATTTAAAATATCGTGCCTTTTGATATTGGTGTTTATGTTTTCTGATCATGACTACTCCAATTTTTTAATTTCATTTTTGAATTCTTATTTATTTAATATTCGATCTTATTTCAGCAATGCGTAGTAATTTCTGATAGTGGCTGCACAGCAATGAGAGGTAATAATTTAATTGATAAATAGTTACAAGTTTACTATAAAAAGAAATCATAATTTTAATGTAATACAATTTATTTTTCAGGTTTGACAACGACTAGTTCTTATGACGAATTGACGACCATAGATAATGAATATAGTGTATCTACTATTGAAACTAGTGCGACAAACGCAGAGGCAACACCGAGCCCCGGTTTCACCTCCGAAGTCGATATCGATCAAACGACTAAGCAAGGTTCGGAAGGAGAAACAATAGTTAATGATGCCACAACATCAGAAATTGTCACGAAACCATCAGGTTCACTAACATCTACGGCATCCTCGTCTAATGATGTAACGATAGATGATAGTTTACAATCAACTACAGTTATTTTACAAACGACTACAAATAACGATGTATCTGAAGATACAACGTTACAACCAAAGACTACAAACAGAGAAGAAGAATCAACAACAATTGTCACACAAACACGGGATGATGGTGGATCAACAGAAACTCCTAATGGTATATCTACAACTGAAACTTCACAATCAACTACAGTAAATTTACAAACAACAACAAATGACGAAATAACTCCTAATGAAACTACATTCCAAACAGAGACGAGTAGAGAAGTATCAACAACGATCGACACACAGACAACAGGCGATGGTGATACATCAGCAGAGACTGATGATAGCTCACAACCGAGTACAGTTAATTTACCAACGACAACAATCAGTGATACCCCTAATGAAACAACATTCCAAACAAAGACTACAGGTGAAGTTAATGAGTTAACGACTAACTCCCAGACTACCGACGATAGTGAAACGTCAGAGACAACAAAATTTACAGATACAGATGTGCACACAACTCCTACAAACGAAATCAGCTCTACGGTTAGGAGTACTGAAACCACATCTGAGGCTCCAATCTGTCCTCCGGGAGTGTTTGGGAATATTCCCCATCCAACTCTATGTGATTCATTTTACTTATGCGCGGGCGGAGTTCCAATACAACTGTTCTGTAGTAATGGATTCGAATTTGATCCTGGATTTGCAGTAAGTATGAAACAAAGAGATATGCATAATATGGAAGGCTAGCTAACAACGTCTTGCTACTACAGTACTACAACGAATATTTAAAACATTTTCGAGTGCACATGGAGTTACACAAAAATTGTGTGTGTTGTTTTAACAGAATTATTTTTTTATTCCAGCATTGCGTTCCGATTTCCGACAGTGGCTGCACAGCATCAAGAGGTAATTTTTACAACGCATTTACTTTATCTAGATTTTTTTGAGATATAAAGTGTTAACATTTGCAAACTTTTCTGTAACGCAATATTATATTTTCCAGGTTCCACCACAACTTTTAAGTACGATTCGACTACTGCCGAAGAAGTGTCTAAACCCGATGCGAGTTCAACAACTGATATAGTTGATTTAGATCAAACTACCAAGCTACTAAATACAAATCCAGAAGACATCATCATACAAACAGATACTACGAATTTTGAGACATCAGCGACTTCTGATTATACGAATTCAGAAAGTAGTTCAGAAGACATCCAAAAATCAACTGAGAATCTACTAACCACGATCGTTAATTCTCAAACTGATGCAATAGACACAACAAAACAATCTGAATCAACAAATTCCCCAACGACACCTCACAATGTTGGAACAGTTGATATCACAGCTATTGAAGAAACAACATTAAACGTCTTGTCTACATCTCAAGCTGTGACTACTAGTGAAGACGAATCTACAACAGACAATTCTCCGACCTCAGAAAATAGTCAAACGGATTCTCAAGTCACAGACACGTCTTCAGAAACTGAATATTCTACTAATGGATTAACCTCAGAAGATCTAAACGCTACTGAAGAGGTTCATACAACAGTAGGTGTAGAAACAACAACACAAGCTGTTATCTGTCCACCAGGTGCGTTCGGGAATGTTCCGCACCCAACTCAATGCGATGCTTTCTACTTGTGTACAGGCGGTCTTCCTATAAAATTGTATTGTAGTAACGGATTCGAATTTGATGTTGCTGTCGGTGTAAGTTTATGCAAATTATCATTTATGCATTTTGTATTAAATTCTGGTGTTTTTTACTGATTTTGTAATTTATTACAGAATTGTGTCCCGATATCTGATAGCGGATGCACTGCAATGAAAGGTAATTGAAAATTAATAATTTAATTGAAAATTGTTGTCAATAAAACAACAACAATTAATATTTCATCAAATTTATTGAAAATGTACACAAAATAAACAACTATTGCTTCCTTTCAGGGTCATCTACAACCAGTTCAACGAGTGTTTCTTCTGAGCAAGATTTAACAACAAACCGAGAAGAAACATCTACTAATAAAGACGTTACAACAGAAGCAACAGAATTATTTACAGAAACAACATTAACTAGTTTTATAATTTCCGAACAAACTACAATTAAAATTCCAACGACTGAAGATGATAAAACCACAAAAGAAATAAATCCTTCAACAAAAGAAGTAACGGAATTAGATACTACAATAGTTAATACAACCCCTGCTAATTCTGAAGAAAATTCTTCAGAACAAACGTCCAGTGATTCAGAAATCGATAGAATAACAACTGAAAATAGCGAAACAACACAAAGGATAGATGCAACAACTGTTGCGCCAATTTGTCCTCCGGGTAAATTTGGAAATGCACCACATCCAGAACAATGTGATTCATTCTACATGTGCGCTGGCGGGATTGCAATCCAACTCTACTGTAGTACAGGATTTGAATTCGACAAACATGTGGAGGTAAGAGTACCTAATAACCATGTTAGTGGTGAGGGCGATATTTCACTAATGTGGGCGATACTACATGACTATGAGTGTAAACCCTAGAATACTTCAGCTAATCTAGTACCGACCCGGCCACCTCTTTAATTAATATGACTCTGTTTTATAATTTTTTTAGCACAGTTTGGTTGTGATTAATTCTGAATTGTTTTTTGCAGCAATGTGTGCCAATATCAGATAACGGTTGTACGGCTCTAAAAGGTTTGTTTAATTATTGATTACCGCTATCGCTTTATATATCTTCATTAGTCTTTTATTAGGTAATTTTATGAAATCATTCTAATATTTTCATCAGCATAATTATAATTTTGCAGCGGGAACTACACCCGTGTCCGAGGATAAATCAGAAAAATATCCAACAACTATACAAGATACAACATCTAGCGGATTCGAAACAACAAAACCAAAACTAACTACGAAAGACATAGATGAAAGTCTAGATATATCTACAACTGGGAGTACTGTAAAATTAGAAACGACGACAGAAGCGGTGATATGTCCGCCAGGTTACTTCGGCAATGTACCGCATCCGACGCAATGCAATTCATTCTACATGTGTACTGGAGGTTTCCCATTACATCTGTATTGTAGTGCCGGCTTCGAATTTGATCCCAATGCTTCAGTAAGTACCTTTGAGATTTTAAAATCATCTTTTGATCCAAATGACTAAGGATAATCTTATCATTAATTCCATTTGGGACCACTCGTAACGCCATTTTGACAGCGCCGAATTAAAAAAGTAGCCTATAATATGCTTGTCTAAGTCAGCTATCCTTCTGTGAAAATCCCTTCGAAATCGGCAGACGAAACATTTTTGAATGCGATTTTCGTTATTTTCAACGCAATTCATCATCTTTCTTTTGATATTAGAAACAGACACTCCAATTTTTTTATGTATAGATAGATAGATTGAAGTTAATGTATTTTTTAAATTCACTGTCTTTTTTCAGCAATGTGTCGCAATATCTGACTACGGATGTACAGCAAAGGGACAATAAAATACATATGTATGAAAAGTGGACAACAGTATTAAAACAAAGGCTGTGTTTTATTTATTTTATTATATCCGCCTGCTTTATATTTTATACAATGAGGCTAAAAGCCTTCTGGACACGGGAAAAGTGACGAAATGCAAGTAGAATTGTAAACGCATTGGGAGTCGCTAAACAATAAAGACCGTACCGAATATAAGTTTGTTTTATTTTTAGTGTTATAAGAAACGATACAATCCATCAGTTTATGTAAAGAATAATGGATAAGGTTAAAATCTTACTAATATTATAAATGCGAAAGTTTAGATGGATGGATGGATGTTTGTTATAGTTGGTAAACGGTATAGATGTAGAGGAGAGTCTAGAAGAACACATAGTACATAGACTACTCATTCTGTTGTTATTGATTACACGCGGTCAGAGTCAACGGCGAAAATTAGTGGTAAAGTTAGTAATTGTATATCTATTGCAAGAAAACTATAAAGTTGCATTCAAATAATATTCAATGGAATTTAATACAAAAAAATCGATCTAAATATTTAAAAGTAACTTTTCAATGAATTGAAAAATGCAATAATATCGTTGCACAAAATCCATGACAATTAATGGATCACATCCTCTTTAATTATATTTACTATTAAATATTTCCAACGTCAATTTGCGACGGTAATTGTATTAATAAATCTAATTTTATTCGAGCCGATAATGGGTTCCTAACATCAGGTCTCGCCGGTTCAACGTAGACTTGAGAGACTTTCAATTCTTCTTCAGGAGTTTCTAATTCTTCTTTAATAGTTGAGATGTCTTTTACTTTCTTTATTTCTTTATCCATATCTTTCTTTACATCAATATAATTCATTCGTCTTGTATCTTTACCTACTAAATCATTTACAATTTTAGAATCTATGTCTGAGACATAGCTTTGATTGTTCTTCAAATCATCAAAAACCACTTTTACAGGTTCATCTTCGCTTAAATTATCGTTTGGTATATTTAGTTCTTCTTGAGATACACTTTCTACGTTTTGGTTATTTGTTACAGTAATTTTTACATCAGGGTTAAAAGTAACGGATTCTTGAGTAACTTCGCTGTCTGTGTTATTAAATATTTCATCCGGTACTATGAAAACATCGGTATCTTTGTCAGTATTGATATCAATTGCACTTGATTCAATGTTGTTAATCGGTTCACTCTCTTCATTTACTATTGATCTTTCGTCATCAGGTATTGCATAAGTAACATCAGTTTGGTAGTAATTGAATGAGGGTGTACGAATTAAATAAGCCGTTTCTGAACTATCCATTTCATTAACAATGTCTGATACAGGCGTTGAAGTTACAACGCTATTTATTAATGGAGTCTGTGAATCAAAAGTTTCCTCGTCGTAAGTGTTTTTTCTTTTTCTATTCTTGATCATTTTATTCGGTATAAATTCGTAATCTAGAAGACCATCATCTGGTTTATTTGAAACAGTTTCAAAGCTTTCCGCATCATCTTCATCTCCTTCATCATCGCTTTCTGGACGCGAGTTATTAATTTTAGCTTGACGTTTCCCTTTATTCTTTCTCTTATGTTTGCTTTCGTTTTCATCGTTATATTGATTCGATAAACGTTTACTATTCAAGTATGATTCAAATGTAGATTCGAAAGAATCATAGTCTGGTTCCATATCTTTATTGTTTAAAGATATTTTTCTATGAGAATCATGTTCAGTACGAGCTTTTGGACTCTTAAAATTGTCTTCGTGATCAATACGAGATTTAGAATGTTTCGATTTATCAGATTTTCCAGATCTTCTTGTATTTTTGTCATCGTCAAATAGAGAAAATATATGTGAAAAGAACATCCTCCTTTGTTGATCTTCGTTATAATTTGATTGAGAGTTTCTCGACCGTATATCGTTTAATATATTTTTCGGATCATTATTTTTGTTTTCCTTCATGTTTTTACGTCTATAACTATCGTAGAGGTCATCGTAAAAGTCAAATGAGCGTACAATTCTAGAGAATGGTGTAGGCGGTGGTTTTTCTGTTCTGTCAGTTGATAAGACACTTTCTTCTGTAATAACTTCTTTAAGAATATCAGTTGTGTCTTCATTATATCTTCTACCTTTGTTGTTTATATCACCTATCATACCATATGACTTGGTTGTGATCTGAAAGTAAATATTACACCATACTTCATACTAATGTTATAAATGTGAAAGTTTATATAGATGGATGTTTGTTAGAGTTTGTAGCCTAAACGGCTGAACGGATTTTGATGAAATTTGGCATAGATGTGGAGGATAGTCTGGCAGAACATATAGGCTACTAGCATTTGTTTTTTTAATTCCACGCGAACGGAGTTGCGAGCGGAAGCTATTAGTCGATAACTGTTCAATATCGTTTATATTTTGTTTCCATTTGTATGAGCTTACAATATTTTTCATTTCAAGATTGTACAGTGCTAAAGATCTAATGCTAGAGATCTATTTTTTAATTACACTTTATACTTACTTCTGCATTATCACTCGGTTCTTCACTAAATACTTCATCCGATGAGAAGACAGATGATATCAGTAGAAAAGGTAGGATCACTGAAAAAAAAGAAATGTCAGAACAGATAAAGGAGGCACAATAAAAGCTTTAAAACGTGAAATATTTGATTTGTTTGTCGGGTAAATACAACAGTTACTGCTGTTCTCTGTGGCAGACACTTAATATGATCAAAGACATTTGTAACTAGTCTAGTCTTTATAAGTTAAATATTATTAACTAGCTGTTCCCCTGCGACTTCATCCGCATGAAATTATGAAAATTTTATTTTATCGTTTTATATTTGTCAAATTATCAATTACAAATGTCAAAATGACATGACATAATAATAACCTTGCTTCCTTGATGTTGGCAGCAACTTATGGTCTCTTTCCCACATTAGGATTTTTATCGAAAATATGTACCCCCTAAGTTTAATGGCGTTAAAATATATAACCTAAAGCGTGACGCAAGTAGGGCTTTTTATTAAAAAAAGAATTATTCAAAAATATGGTGTGATTGCTGACATCTTAGGCAACAAAGAAGTGTGTGTTTACGCTTTATTATGATAGTACAGATTACATACCAGGTAAGAACTGCATTGCTCGAAGTTTCTCACACAACAAGGCCTGCAGCAAACTGTCACCTCTAATTATTAGAGCAAATGTAATCGCGTTTGTTTAACACAATCACCATCGTTAATTCATATTTATAACAATGCAATCATGAACACAAAACAATTTAACGGTTATTATTTCTACGGTAAGACTAAATCTTCGTACAACGATGGAATTTTTTTTATAACTAAGGTGAAAGGTATGTTTCTTTAGAAAAGAAATAAAAATATGTCCTGAAAATAAAGTATTTGGAAAAGTCTGATTTGTCCTAATTTCTATCCTTTTGGGTACTGTGAAGCGTTTGAATAGGGATGAATCGCATGTTAGGAGACCGTTAGTTATGAATGTGGTACATCGGTACAGGTAGATCTAGATGATGGATGGATTGCGTAAAAAGCTGTGATGACTAAGATGATGTATAATAGAGTTATGTGGAGAACAAAAACCTGTTGCGCCACTACGAGAGTAGGATAAGGAACAGAGCAGGGATGGTGAACCAATAACGCGCGCACAGTTTTTTGGGCTCGTTGGTGATCTCAAACTTCATAATGTATTACAATAAAGTGTAAAGCGGGTATTATGGAGTACGGAATGGAAGTCATCCCTGCGCTACGATTCCCAATAATCAGTCGAAATTATCTGATAGCGTCATAACGTCATATGTCTCTTAACTGACATGCTGATAAGTAAAGGTTCCCAATCCCTGGCATCTGTATGCCTTATTCTGTAATAGGGTAAGGTGTAGTGTGATATTAAGGTATTGGGCATTTGTCTATTTAGCATATAATACATTGATTTAAAATTAATTAATAGATCATTGAAAAATGTTATCTAAACTTACTTAATATTATAAAGAGGAAAGATTTGTATTTTTGTATGTATTGAAATAACTCAAAAACTAATGGGCCGATTTTAAAAATGTTTTCACCATCAGAAAGGTAAATTATCTGTGAGTAACATAGGCTATATTTTATTATTACTATTGTTTAGGAACTATTAATAAACAGCGTGTTTCTGGTATAAGATAAAATTGTAACATACTGTATTTCCACAGTTATGTAATAAAAGAAAAATCCATGACGTCAGACTTACGTTCATAGCATCAAGTCCTTGCGTCACGTCATAACTGATTATTTAAAACATTGTTGTTAATGTGTAACTAAATATAACGTGGAAACTTAACCAAGTACGTAAATTACCTCTGTGATTTGAATTCTACGTATGAAGAAGAATACGAATTGAATAAAACAATTAAAATGCTATCAAATAACGTTTATTTTTACCAAAAAAATCCACAGACACAATGAGGACGTGACGTCAAAAGTATCGTGTCATGTTACAGCAATTGGTTAGTGTTACTACCAAGGGATACTAGAGATTCGAGTTCAAAATAATACTTATTGAACCCAAAGTCAAATATTTTCATGTAGTTTTAGACTGCTGTAACCTCACTAAGGATTTACCGTTCCTTCACTTATAAGCATGATTTCCCTTTTTTATTTATGGAGTTTTACGGCTATTGCTAAAGTAACTGGTTGTTGTATAATATTGAGTCCCTTTAATAATAGATAACTGAATGGGTTTGATTACTTTAGGTAGATATAAAGGAACTCAAAGATCAAAATTATATTCCCTTCATCGCCGAAGCCGTTAATGTTCATTTGTCTATTTTATTTTTTAAAGATAACTTATAATAAAAGGCATTAAACACATTTCGTAAAATTTATTTACAAATCGTCGGTCATATTCAAAAAGACGACTAAATTGGCCAACATTGTTCATATTATCTATGAAAATATGTCCATATGTAGAAGTTAATTGTTCGTGTTTGTATGTTTACAAGCACAGTCCTCTGGTTGGGTGCATATCTGTAAATAAAACAAAATACGATTAATAAAAACAGAAAATGTTTCCCAAAATTGAATGGATTGTTCGATCAATCGAATGTTCGCGTTTATTTAGAACGTAGAACGTCAGAGTAGCTTTGTACCTTTAGTTTTTAATCCTAATTAAACTGTTACTTATGTTTGCTTTAAAGTAAAATTATTTTAAGACTAACAGCTTTACAAATAAACGCGATATAAAATTAAAACTGGGAATAACCTGAGTATAAGCAAATACTAGTACAAATTAGTCTTATACTCAGTTTATTCCCAATTTTAACTTCATACCGCGTTTATTTGTAAGGCTGTAAAAGAATTTAATCGTATGTAAATATAAAATACTTACGTGTTTTATGGGATCGAATTCATAATTATATGGACACCAGAATAGATATTTTGTACCATAAACGCAGTAATAAAATGTTCTTGTGTTTTCTGGATTGGCTATTGTGTAATATCTGTATGGATGACAAGGTTGGAAGGTTGTTGTTGGTGGAGCTATAGTTGTTGTTTGTGGGGGGAGAGTTGAGACTTTGCTAGTAGAAATAGGAGGGAGAGGATACGCTGTTGTTTCTGATGTTAAGATAGTTATTGGTGGTAAAGGAGTACCTCCTGGGGTGGGTTCAGTTGTTGGTGGTGTAAAATCTGTTGGTTCTTGTGTTGTGATTGGTGCAAAAGTAGATGTGATTGGTGGTATAGAGCTTATATCAGAAGTCGTTATAAATTCTGTCTCAGTGTATGTTGTGTCAGTATTTGAAGTTACGGTAATGTTACTCATTTCGGTAGATGTTTCAGTGTTGATTGATTCTGAAGTAAATGTGAATGGATAAGTAGTTGTTAGGTTGCTCGAGTCAGATACTGGCGTCGATTCAGTAGGTATTATTGTAGATATTGAGCTTCCTGAAGTGAATTCTGTAGGAATTATCGTTGAAGAGGTAATATAAGACGTGACTGTTGAAGCAGAACTTGGTTTTAATGATGTAGGATAAGTTGTAGAGGTTATAACGTCAGTTTCTGATGTCATAGTTGTAGTTTCGTATACATTGCTTGTAGAATACGTAGAATATACCGAACTATCGGGAAATGTTTCACTGCTAGATGTGTCGTCTGATATCGTGGTGTGGTACGAGTTTGATGTGGGAATCGTTGGATAATTAGATTGCGTAGTTTCAGGGCTACTAAACGTACTCGAAGGGATGGTGGGATAAGATGTTGTTTCTGAATAAATAGGTTCAGTTGAACTCGATGTTATTGTTGTTGGAGATGAATTAGACGAAGTACTTGGATAAGTTGTTGATTCCGAGACAGTTACGTTACTCGTTGTTTCGGTTGATTGAGAATAAGGAGAAGTTTCCCATGTACTTGACGAAGAGCTTGTTTCATCGCTGTATGTTACAGAGGTTCTTGTTGAAGGTAAGATGGTCATTGTAGAACTAGGTATGGCAGTACTTATGTCATTGCCAGTATTTGCTGTAACAGATGTGAAAGGTGGGAGAGTGTCCCAAGGATTAGTGATGGAAGAACTTGGCTTTACGGTAGGTGTTGCTGTGGAGCTGGAGAAACTACTAGGGTACCAGGAAGTACTAGAATAAGATTCAGAAGTATTTTCGGATCCGGTACTTGTTACAATATCAGAAGTCGAAATCGGTGTTAAAGTAAAATCTGTTGATTCAGATGTTACAAGAGATTCAGTACTAGTTACAATATTTGAAGATGTAGAAATTGGTGACAAAGACGACGACACGGATGTTTCATGAGATTCAGAACTTGTTATAATATCAGAAGATGTTGAAATCGGGTTTAAAGTGAAAATTGTTGGTTCAGAAGTTACAACAGATTCAGTACTTGCTACGATATCGGATGACGTAGAAATTGGCAGTAAAGTAAAATCAGTCGATTCTGATGTTAGAATATTAGAAGATGTAGAAATTGGTGACAAAGATGACGATTCAGATGTCTCATGAGATTCAGTGCTTGTTACAATATCAGAAGAAGTAGAAATTGGTGGCAAAGTATACGCAGTCGATTCAGATGTTACAATATTAGAAGATGTAGAAATTGGTGACAAAGATGAGGATTCAGATGTCTCATGAGATTCAGTGCTTGTTACAATATCGGATGATGTAGAAATAGGCGGTAAAGTAAAATCTGTAGCTTCTGATGTTGCAATATTTGATGATGTAGAAATTGGCGGTAATGAACTTGATTCAGATGTCTGATAAGATTCAGAGCTTGTTACAATATCAGAAGAAGTAGAAATTGGTGGCAAAGTATACGCAGTCGATTCAGATGTTACAATATTAGAAGATGTAGAAATTGGTGACAAAGATGACGATTCAGATGTCTCATGAGACTCAGTGCTTGTTACAATATCGGATGATGTAGAAATAGGCGGTAAAGTAAAATCTGTAGGTTCTGATGTTACAATATTTGGTGATGTAGAAATTGGTGACAAAGATGACGATTCGGACGTCTCATGAGATTCAGAACTGGTTACAATATCAGAAGAAGTAGAAATTGGTGGCAAAGTAAATGCAGTTGATTCTGATGTTACGATATTAGAAGATGTAGGAATTGGTGACAAAGATGACGATTCAGATGTCTCATGAGATCCAGAACTCGTCACAATATCAGAAGATGTTGAAATCGGGTTTAAAGTGAAATCTGTTGGTTCAGACGTTAAAACAGATTCAGTACTTGTTACAATATCGGATGGCGTAGAAATAGGCGGTAAAGTAAAATCAGTAGATTCTGATGTTGCAATGTTTGATGATGTAGAAATTGGCGGCAGTGAACTTGATTCAGATGTCTCATGAGATTCAGAACTTGTTACAATATCAGAAGAAGTAGAAATTGGTGGCAAAGTATACGCAGTCGATTCAGATGTTACAATATTAGAAGATGTAGAAATTGGTGACAAAGATGACAATTCAGATGTCTCATGAGATTCAGTGCTTGTTACAATATAGGATGATGTAGAAATAGGCGGTAAAGTAAAATCTGTAGGTTCTGATGTTACAATATTTGGTGACGTAGAAATTGGTGACAAAGATGACGTGGATTCAGATGTCTCATGAGATTCAGAACTGGTTACAATGACAGAGGAAGTAGAAATTGGCGGTAAAGTATATGCAGTTGATTCAGATGTTACAATATTCGGTGACGTAGAAATTGTTGACAAAGACCAAGACGATTCAGATGTCCCATGGGATTCAGAACTTGTTATAATATCAGAAGTTGTAATCGGTGGTAAAGTAAAATCTGTCGATTCAGATGTTACAACTGATTCAGTGCTTGTCACGATATTTGAAGATGTAGAAAATGGCGACAATGTACTTGATTCAGATGTCTCATGAGATTCAGTGCTTGTTATAATATCTGAGGATGTAGAAATCGGTGATGAAGATGTCAATTCAGATGTTACAACAGATCCAGTACTCGTTACAATATCTGATGTTATAGATGAACTTGATGTGGGTGTAGAGGTAGTGGAGATCGATGGACCATTTTCAGTTGAAAAGCTTGTTGGGACAGTCGTACCACTAGAACTGATTGGAAGAAGTGTTGAACTTGAAGAACTTTCTTGAGTAGTCTGCATCGATGACACTGTAATATCGCTTGATGAAGTTAGTGTTGTGTCTGTTTGGGTATTTGAAGTAGAACCAGTACCAAATGCAGTTGAAACTGGTGTGGATGTTGGTTCTGTCGAACTTGAGATGTCAGTAGTATAGGGAACAGTCGTTTCACTAGCAGTTGAAGATTCTGATACATAAGAAGTAGTTGAGAATGTTGGCCATGAAGTCATTTCAGATGTTATATGATCTGTGGTATATGTTGTTTGGGAAGAACTAGGAGAAGTAAGAATTGTGGGCAAAGAACTTGGTTCTGTAGGAGTACTATCGGATCCTATTGGTGGTAAAGTTTCCCATGACGTTGAAGGTATCGGCTCCGTAGGTAGTGGAGGCAAAGATTCAACTTTAGTAGTTTGACTAGAGACCGTAGATTTAGTAGATATGTATGGCAAAGGAGTTGACAAAGTTGTCGGTAACAATATTGGACCGCAATGTGCCAGTGAATGTAGAATGCAACTCTGAAATAAATAAAAAAACACATTTAAATAATGTCAAAACAATCAGTTGGATAAAACACTTTGGATAGCGTCATTCTATTGTTAATTTAGATTCAGATAAATTACATTTCGCTACGAGCCATGCGTAATTTATTGTAAGGGAAAACGGTGACGTCACTAGCACGTGGCAGCAATTAGAGATGGTTTTAACGTCATTTTAAGTCTTTTTTGAGTAAACCGCCGGACTTTCCTCTTCAAATGACCACAATTCAACAAGTTCTGGTTAATCATATATGAAATTAGATAAATTTTCACCAGCACTACTTCTGTTTGGATAAACGTTTATGCTGGCACGACCATAAGTCACATTGAAGTAGCGCGAACCATAATTACGCGACAAAATGTTTAGTAGAAAAGGCCTTAATTTACTAACCCTGATTATGACGTCAAAGTACAAGTCCCCAGGACACGTGTGCTCTGAAAGCTGTTCCTGTTCGCATATAATGTACTTCTTACAGGAGAGCGGATGTGAAAGTACGGCGGACTGCAGACCCGAGCATAGGTCCCCCAGGACTTTGGGGATAAGTGTCAGGAGTAGAAAGGTTAGCTCTGTGGAGTGCAGATAAAATAAAACCTTGTACACTTTAACTTACAGTACCTTTTAGTAAATATAAAAATTCTATTTTACTCAATTATTATTACTATGATCAATGATTTATCGATATTATTGCAAAATCAATGTTGGACATCACTATGCACGGTCAGAATGTGTATGAGTGCGAGTGAGAGAAAGACATACTTCGTTCTACTCACATTTTTAATGTTGCGAATTTTATTTTTTATTTTACGTATTGATCTAGTTATTTGAATAAATCTAATGTAGTAGAACAAAATCTTTTTTTAATACCAATTTCGTATATCTTTATTACTACCAACAGATAAGGATGGCTATAATATTACCAAAAATATTTTTACTTACCCATTCCTTAGCATGGGTCTCGCAAATCCACCACTAACGTAATGAACGCAATAGCGCTTGGTAATGCTCTAAATTAAACTAATAACTTTAAGTTTAAATAAATAATTACCGTGGTAATTGATTGGTAATATTTTATAATTTGATTTGTTATGACTTTTTAGGTAAATGGCGATCGTATGGATACGGTGTATACAGCGTGTTTCATTTGAAATTCTAAAAAATATGAAACGTGTTTATTGTGTATTTTTAAGTTGAAATATAAAAACATAGTCATCTCTGTCTTTCTAAACATAACGAAAAGGATGGCAATATATTTCGTATTTCAACACCAAAAAATCTTAGTAAAAAATTTCTACTGTAAAAATATAATCGATTAAGATTTTTTACTTTGAAAAGTTCTTCTTTTGTTTTTAAACGTTTTTAAATATATTTTCAATTCTTATCCTAGAATATGCATTATTTTTTAAGACTTTTTAAACTTAGGTATAATTAATAACACATATGATACTAGATATCATTTTTTTAATCATCTTCATCATCATCATCACTTTGTTCTTCTCGTCTCTTCATTTTTGCCTCCAGTTCTTTAGCCGGGTTGAAGACGCCACTCGTCTGAGTGTTGCAAATGTAACAACGAGACGATTTTTTGAAGTTTTCTAACGCGCATTTCTCACAAAAGTAATGTTTACATCTGTAAATAATATAAGCGAGAATTTACTTCAGTTTTTTGATAATTTAGAAAAAAAACTGTAATAGAGGATGTGAAAAAATACAAAAATGTAACAAGTTTTTTTTTTACATTTTATAACAGTTCAAACGTTTAAAAAAACGTACTATCTATATATGTGTGAAGGCTTTACAAATAGTTTAGTAATTTATAAGAAAATTCAACTGCCTGAATTAAACCAACAAATCTATACTAACATTATAATGAGGAGAGATTGGTATTTTTGTATGTATTGAAATAAATCAAAACTGATCCAATTTTAAAAAATCATCATTAAAAAACTACGTCATCAGAGACTAACATAGGCAATTTTTTTTATATTTTTTTAATTTCACGCAGGCGAATTTGTGAGCAACAGCTAGTGAACATGCTTTCACATTTTTTTTACAATAAACTGAAATAAACATATAACTCAATTTCAACAAAACCCTAGAAAAATTTTTTTACAAATCTTTCAAACTTACTTCGTAACAACAGGATCAGTGAAAGGTTCTCTGCATATAAAACATTTGAAGGGTAGTTCATCATCGCTGTGTATCTCGTAGTCGGAGTCATCTCCCCCCTCCTTCACCCCACCCCCTTCTAATTCCTCCCTCTCCAATTGCCAGCCGTGCTTGTAATCCGAACGATCGTGCAAAAACTTGCACGAGTCTAGAAAAGAATAAATTTAAACCATATTTTATATTGAAGAAACAATGGACAATAAAAAAAAATGGCAAAAAAATCTCTACATATTTTATAAAAAAAAATACAAATTTTAAAAATAAAAAATTCTGTCTGTCCACTTTTGATTCACTCACCTCCGAAACCACAGAAACCAGTCTCCTTGTAGTCTTTACAGATATCTGGCTGATAATCCCATCTGTTGAAAAAAAATCATATTTTTAATTTATACAGAGGAGTAAAATTTATCAAAATGCCATTTCGAAACTCTCCAAAACAAAAATAAAAAAAAAAAATAAAAAAAACGACATTTAACCTTATCAACACTACAACACAATTAGAAATGACAAAAAAACAAGTTAATTATAAAAGGGGAAATATAAAACTTAAGTAAAAGACAAAAGAAATATTTAAATACACACTTTTTTTAATCATGTATAAAGCAGCGCTTCATTTAAAACGGTGTTTTTTTATAATATAAGGCGACAAGCGAGCAAGCGGCCTGAATCCACCGAAATGGAAAGCGACCTCTGCCTGCTTCATTTACGGAGGAGGAGACGCACATATAGAGGACATTTCCCCTTCCTATGCGTCTCCACCGTCACAGGAAAAGGGACTAAGGCTTCCGGCACCACACTCATCAGACTGTACGCGGAATTGCTTCCACTTGACATCTATTTTCTGGGTGGTATTACACCGGACGAGTCGGCCCATTCGTGCGAAGATGTTATATTGATTGGTCATGAAATATTTACCTGACAGTAGCCCTCAAGTTAGCCGGAGCTCTGATGGGTCCTTTCCTAACAAGTCCGGAGCTAGCATTACCTGCAGCTGTATCACGTTTCTTATAATATTGAGCGTAATTATTGATCCCACGGTATACCTAAAACACGCAAAAATACTAGAAAATAGTGCTTTAAACTCACAACCTTTACTTTGTGATTATCTATACTATTATAATAAAGCGTAAACACACACTTCTTTGTTGCCTAAGATGTAATTACAGCATATTTTTGAATACTTCTTTTTTTAATAAAAAGCCCTACACTTACGTCACGCCGTAGGCTATATATTTCTCGCCATTAAACTTATGGGGTAAATATTTTGGATAAAAACCCTAATTTGGGAAAGACACCATAAAATTGCTGCCAACATCAAGGAATTAAGATTGCCAAGTGTTGTCAACTCATGTCATTTTGACATTTGCAATTGACAATTTGATGATTTTGACAATTAATTTGATATGTAAAGAATAAAATAATATTATGCTAATGAAATTGCATGGGAACAGCTGTCTGCTCTATGCAGTTCTCTCATTCTCCCCCTGGAGTGGTGAATCCAAGGATTTTGTTATTCTACTAGCTGTTCCCTTGCGACTTCATGAGCATAAAATTATGAAAATTATATTTTATTGTTTACATTTGTCAAATTACAAATGTCAAAATGACATGACAACCTTGCTTCCTTGATGCTGACAGCAACCTATGGTCTCTATCCCACTTCAGGGTTTTTATCCAAAATATTTACCCCATAAGTTTAATGGTGTGAAATATAGCCTAAAGCGTAACATAAGTGTAGGGTTTTTTATTAAAAAAAGAATTATTCAAAAATATGCTGTGATTGCTGACATCTTAGGCAACAAAGAAGTGTGTGTTTATGCTTTATTATAATAGTATAGATGAATGTTTAAATGGATGTATGAATATTAGATATCTTTAGAACCGAATAGATCACAATAAAAATTGTTACAGATGTACAAATAGCGTTACAATTCTGGTTTATTTCGATTTTCAACTTAAACGGACTTCATGAAGATTACCTTATCGTCAGCTTGTCCTTGCAATTCCTCATTAATTTTTTGCGCCTTTTCAAATATCGCCTGTGCATCTTTATCTCTTTCGGTATCTAATTCATATGTTGCGGTTGCATTCTCACGTTGCTGTTGCACAGATAATGTTGTACGGGACTCGGAGATCTGGAAATAGGTAGGAACAAGTAAGAAAAGTTTTTAATTTCAAGAATAATAGCATAAATACATGATGTTACTAGTAAATATATGCTTATGGTTACTCTAAATTTTTATTTTAACTTAATAGACAAGAAATACTGAAATGTTACTTTAACAACAGTCATATAAAGATTTTTTTTTAAATGACTGATGTTAAAATAAAAAAAAAACTTGAATTTTTAACAAATTTACAGTTGTTCATTACTTGGAAATTTACACAGCAATGAATATTTACAAAGTCAATAAAAAAAACAGGGTTAATTCACAAAATTGTGACTTATGTCAGTTTACATAGGAGCCATGGAATTATTGAAACTGAACAAGTACCAACATACCTTATCCTCATCATTGTTGCTATCACTGTCTTCTAGCTCTGGCTTTTGTCGTTTTGGTCCTCCCGTAGACTGTATGTTAGGGTTGGGCTTTTGTGGCCTCTTTGTTGGCAACACTACAGTTTGTTCATCTGAATCTGAACTATTCTTTTCTGAAACATCATGATTATATGAATTAAAATGTCAGATGTCTTATTACCACACTCATAGCCATGCATTTACTAAAATAATTCTTAAGTGTAGATTTAGTATGTGAAATCTATACAATACTTTTTAAGTAACCAAAAACCACAAAGACAAATCAGAAACCTCCGTTTTTAGTGTTTTTTTGTATTACAAGTAAACTAGCGCTTAGCCACAATCCTAACTGATATTTATAAGTAAAATACGAACGTTATTTACCTTCAGAACTTGATGTTTTACGTTTCCTTCCACCTCTATTCTTGATGTTTCTTTTCTTAAAGGTAGTTGGAGTTTCAACTTCTACATCTGACATATTGTTAAACTGAATATACGTAAATATAAACAACTACTCTTAAAGATGTTAAAATAATGCGTACGTAACATAAAAATTATTCTATTTTCACAGTCTATTTTAAATTCGTTTTGTTTACTTGATACTTGTCAAACTCAAATGTCATTGTGGATTTGTAGGTTATTTTTTCAGATGCGTTCATTTTACCAAAATGTTTAAAAAGAGAAAGAGTTTCAATCAATTGTCAATGTTAATTAAAATAGTTTAATAAAACTGTTTCAATTATTAAAAATGAATTGTAAATATTTGTTGAGGTGTATTCACTTAAATCGATTTAAAGTTATAATTTAACAAAACAACGGACGAGCTTATTAAAAAGTAACCAAATACCAATTGTATTACCTTAATGCGTCACAGAGGGACAGTTATTTATTCATTCCACAAAGTGCAGATTTTTTAAATAAAGTCCCCACTTGATTTACTACCTTAAGTTTGTAGGACTGTAGAAAATTATGCCTTCTTTAAAGTTTTTCGTAACCAATAAGTGATTATTAAAGATTAACAAATCATATCAGTAAAGATATCATAAAAAAAGGACCTCGAAAAGTGTCATCAGATAACGGTAGAATATATGTAATAATAAATTATCTTATTACTCGGTACATCCTTGAAGTCTAATACTTTCGCACCTTGGCTGATATGTATTATTTGACCGCTACTTGAAAAATACGTGCATCTCAAGCTTTCTTTGTAAGAATTTTACAAGATAAGATTAGTTTTTTTTTGTTATAAGTATCATTGGCTTTGTGATAATTTTTGACACGTGCTTTGGAATTAAAAAAAAAGTTGCTTTTCGTATTCGGAGAAATAATTTCTAATCTGCATATAATCGAGATAAAAAAGTTAATCATGTCTTTATCCTCCAAAGTAGAATATCTACAATTAGAGGATTATATTTTATAGGCAATAAAGTTGTTGAATAAATAAAAATCAGTGATATATTGTTAATGCTTTTAAAATAATTATCAAATCAGCAACTATCACGCTAACCTTGAAATTGTATCCTGTGACTATCTAATCGTGTTAAAGTATTCGGGAATTATTTTATGTAGTACGTAAGAAACCAGGGTTGTCAAAATTGATTTTTTTTATATAAAGTGGCAAACGAGCAAGCGGCCACCTGAATCCACCAAGATGGAAAGCGACCGCTGCCCATAAACATCCGCAATTGCAGATGCGTTGCCTGCCCTTAATTGACGGAGGAGACGCACATAAAGAGGACATTTCCCCTTCCTATGCGTCTCCTCCACTGTCAAATCCACTTTTCCTTCCCATCCTATCTTCTTAAGAAAGGGTGGAAAGGGAAAGGGACTAAAATTAGGCCTCCGACACCACACTCATCAGACGAAACGCGGAATTGCTTTCACTTCACGCCTGTTTTCTGTATGGTCGTGGTATTACTACTATTTTTCGTAATACGTAAGTTACTTACTTTTATTATTTTATAGTATATTGTGTACAAGTATGTATGTGCATTTAATTCTCATCTTAGTACGATGCTTTGATTGTAAATTGATTTTAAAACCTCGGATCTAATCTACAGGTAAATGTATCATGCGAATTTTATTATCTCGGGTTTTCATTCTTTGACAAAACATGATTTTACGAGTAAATTTAATAAATGGCACGATTTGACAACCCTAAATAAACAAAACATTGAAAAATTCCGATCACGTAGTAACTACGCTCACCTATATAAAACAACGCAAATTGAATCACTTATAATGCACGTATTTTCCTTCGTAAATTTAAAATGGCCGAAAGCGTCGCTTTTTTGGCGCGCTTACGCCATTTTGGATAACAGACGCGAAAAATAGTATACTACTTTTGCGAGGATTTTCGTTTATTCTGAAACGTCCTAAGTCTCAAGACCTCGTTGTTAACAAACGGCTTTTTAACCCGTTCAGTAGTTTGTTCTCGTTTAATAAATGGTATACCACTTTTGCGTTCTGGTTTATCGATTTACTTAACTACAAAACGACTTATATCCATTGGGAAATTTTAAAAAGAAGTCCTTTTGAAATGAAAAGGTTTCGACGAAAGCGTAACGTAAAACTTTCAAATACGGGATGTAATTTTTAAATTGCTTTTTGACATAGAATCCGGATGAATATAGAAATTGCACGCGCTTTAAAAAAGAAGAAATAAAAGCTGATTTAAAAAGTAAATGGTAACTAATATACATCACTTTTAGTTCGTTTTAATTTTTATTTGTAAAATCAGATAATTAAATAATGCAATCACACTTCAATGGGAAAGTTTAGATGGATGGATGTTTGTTAGAGTTTGTAGCATAAACGGCTGAACGGATCTGGATGATATTTGGCATAGATGTAGAACATAGTCTGGAAGAATACTTAAGGTACTCAATTTTGTTTTTTTTTGTTTTAAATTCCAAGCGGAGAGAGGGCAAAAGCTAGTGATTTATTACGTCCATACTTCCAATTGGTGACAAGAGAAAATTGTATGATGCAAAATAAACAGCTAATTACATCAGTGTATAAATATTTATAATAAAATAACCACACTATAGCTGTTCTTTCCCGCGGTCATTTAGGTTAGATTTATATATTAAACATAAGCTAGATAAAAAGTATTTAATAAATTGATTTTGAGTTGAACAATTTTTCAACGATGACTTTGTTTTAGGTGATCAAGAAGGGAGTGATGACTGAGATGACGTTTAGAGTTATTTCGAGGATGAAAACGTGTTACGTCGACCCTACAGGAGTAGGATAAGGTAAGGGAGATGACATGATGACTGTTTTAGTTCCAAAGTAACAATTTTTTTTATTATCCATCAGTTATATTCTTTAACTAATTAGTTACATAACTAAAAGTGAATCTTATAATCTAAATAACCGACAGATTTACAGTTTAATCCAGTGTATTGATAAACTTTGTCCCACTTTTGTCGCTTCGAAACTCTCCAATCTGCTTATAACCGGATTTTTCATTATATGTTACAGAAATGTAATAGAAACATTGAAAGACTTGTTGTCCACAACTTCGTACGTTTATAATTAAGGAAGAGATGTAGGTGTAAACAAGGAAGATATATTAGACTAAAGTATGGATGGGTTGTGTAAAGGATGGCCATAATAAGATATTGTTTTTTTTAAAAGGGAGCTAACGAGCGGCTGGAAAACCGAATTCATCGACAACCATGGATATTGCAAAACCAGAGGAACTACGGATGCGTTGTTGGACGAGAAATAAATAGGCTCTTGGCCCAAAGTGATATTGGTTTGGAAAATTCAAATGTAACGGTTGATAGATGTATGGAAGTGTGACTAACTGAAAAGGCTTGAAGATATTGAACGGTTTAGTCATTTGCACAAAACCAATATTTGTAGGATTAAAGTGCCTCTTGGTTTTTATGTCCTTGGCTAGATTTAGCGATATCAACACCTCTCACCGGGTCAGATAACTTAATAACACTTTAGTAACCAAAGATTAAGAGCGGACGTAAACCTTTGGCTAAAGTATTGCGTAACTGTTGTGCGATTGTCGATTGTTTTGCAGCCGTTCGACTGTTTAGTTGTACAACTAAAAATCGTGTGAACACCTCCATATAAGCTCATAGGAATCAAAGCGATATTGAACAGTTGTGCGATAGAGTAGTACAGGTAACAGCGACAGAGAAATAGTGGTAGTGCCCGCTTTAACATCTTAGCACGAATGGGCCGGCACGCCCCCAGTAATACCACGACCACACAACACAGGCGTGAAATGGAAGCAATTCCGTGTTTCGTCTGATGAGTGTGGTGCCGGAGGCCTGATTTAAGTCCCTTTCTCTTTACCACCCTTTTCTTATAAGGTTGGGAAGAGGTGGATCTGACGGTGGAGAAGATGCATAGAAAGGGGAAATATCCTCATTATGTGCGTCTCCTCCTCCGTCCTACAAGGGTAGGCAACGCATCTGTAATTGCGGATGTCTATGGGCAGCGGTCGCTTCGCCATTTTGGCGGTTTCGGGTGACCGCTTGTTCGTTTGCTTCCTTATATTATAAAAAAAGGTTACGCACATAATATTGGCATTGTTAGTTCACGTGTCTTTTGTTTAAATTGTCCACCTTAGCAACACGGGGGGCGTTTACCTGTTATCATTTATTGCAATTAAAATGGCGCGATTGTTTTCGTGAAGATTGCGGGCGTGTCGAGTATCCTTATCAGATAATCGTCATATCACGGATAGGGCTGCTAATTTTCAAACAAGATGCAAACTTGCCAACCCTAGATAAAGGACAACTATGGCCGAATACTGAAACATTCAAATTATAACAGCGTTTTAAATTAAGAACACTCTTAATGACGTCTGTGAGATTGTAAGTAGCGATTGTGACTTGAATATTAAAAAAAAAAACGGAGACAAGAAAGGTTCTAGTAATTGACCGACTTATCAAAAGATGGTACTCAATTTGTTTGTATGTTTTTTATGTGTGTTACGGCATTCACCCCTGGTAGACCGATTTTTTTTTTTTTTATTCGATAGGTGGTTGCTCGCAGGTCCCTTTATTCAGTGACTTGTGTTATACCATCCTGAAAACATCGATTCTTAATCCGAATAAGTGAAGTACGAAACTGAAAATTTTAAACCCGAAGGTGACAGCCCTAATCGCATATTTGTTATGAATGTGATGTAACATGATCCGTTTTCTAAAGTTTGCAATTAATCTGGGAAAAACAAGCAAGTTCCGCTTATCTTTTATATACCTAGCTTCAGTTATCTGTTGGTGGAAAGTTTTTAAAAAAACATTGACGTGCATAACAAAGGGTCGCACTTCGGGGAATACCGCGACCTTTATGTTTTTTTAAGTTCATATTCGTATATCTCTTTGTTCTAACAAGAAGGGCGTTAGTTATGAATGTGGTACACCGGTAGGTAGAGGTAGAAAGAGGAGGATCAGATTAAGAAGAGACTGAGATGATGGATGATAGAGTTATTTCAAGGACAAAGACTAGAGAACTCGGAGCGCCGACCCTACTGGAGTAGGATAAGGTAGAGGTGATGATCTTTTTGTTTTAACTCGTGTTTAAAAAAACATTTTAATAACCCTTTACATTATTTTATTGGTTTTGAATCTGCAGCTGTTATGTTCTTAAACTTTAAAACCCTCTTATTTCCCTCTATGGTACATTCCCTTGGCGTCTTCATGGACCCCAGATGGTTCTGAACCATTTTAATATATCTAACTAATATTATAAATGCGAAAGTTCAGATGGATGTTTGTTAGAGTTTGTAGCCTAAACGTCTGAACGTATTTCGGTGAAATTTGGTACAGATGTAGAGGATAGTCTGGAAGAACACATAGGCTACTCATTTTTTTTTTAATTCCACGCGAACGGAGTCGCAAGCGAAAGTTAGTACTAATATAAAAAGTAAAGATTTGTATTTTTATGTGTATTGAAATAACTCAAAAACTACTGGGCCGATTTTATTAATTCTTTCACCTTTACAAAGCTAATTTTGTGCGTAACATAGGATGTGTTTTAACTATTTTTTTTAATTTTACGTTGACAAAGTCGCGAGCAACAACTAGAGATTACATAAATACGTGCTTAGCTGAAATACGCAAAAGCAAATGATTCTTATCTTAGAGATAATCTTTCTATACCCCTTATTGTTTAAACATAATGTTTATCTTTACAATTGTAAAATTAATTTTGCGTTGTATTGTTTTTTGATAAAATATTTTCAACGATAACTTTTTTCCTCGCCATCTAAAATGATTTAAGATGTTTAAAAAGTTTATTTCTTTATGGCTTCTAATTAAATTTTTATCTTGTGATTTTACACTTTTAATATATATTGCTATTTCATTTGTTACAAAAAGAACGAAAGAGATGGTAATGTAGTTTTTGTTTCTGGTTTTAGCAGACACTATTTCATTCTTTCATTTAAATATTCGTGGATAAAAATCACTAATAAAGATTTTATGTTTGGTGCAAAATGTGTTTTAAGGTTTTGGTCTTAGTAAATATTGGAATTTACGTATCTATACTTCTATACTATTATAATAAAGCGTAAACACACAATTCTTTGTTGCCTAAGATGTCAGCAATTACAGCATATTTTTGAATAATTTTTTTTTTAATAAAAAGCCCTACACTTACGTCACGCTTTAGGCTATA
>NW_013525268.1:0-2174 GCF_000836215.1 Papilio polytes | reverse complement strand
AGGGTAGGCAACGCATCTGCAATTGCGGATGTCTATGGGCAGCGGTCGCTTCGCCACTTTGGCAGATTCAGGTGGCCGCTTACTCGTTTGCCACCTTATGTTATGTTATAAAAAAAAAGAAAAAATCAAGCCTTTAATGCAGAATAGAACCATCAAAGTCTGAATGTATGTTTTTAGGTTATAAAATGAAGAAGCGTTGTAATGTTTACGTATATTCCAAGGGCTGCGGTAAATTTGTTTCAATAGCCGTATAAACATAACTGAACGAACCAGATAGAGATATCAGTTAGGTTAAGTTTGCGCGCGTTACGTATCTTATCACCACTGAGACTATAGCCTTGGTAAAAAAGAGCAACACGTAACACTATTGAATACGAAGACACGCAATCAATTAATATATGTAGAAATGCAATTCAGTATTTAGAAAATAATCATAGGAATTGGTCCTAACAAACCCTACTTCGAATGTAAAATAGAAATGTAATAATAAGTTATTAATCTATTCCATTTCACGCAATAAACAAACAAAGCAATTGGATACTTTTTTTTAAATTAATTTTCTTTTTAACGCATCATTTAAAGAATTTTTTATTATTCAACGTTAAATATTAAAAGTTGAATATTCTCAAATAAAATAAAATAGACAAAGTCTATAGTCTTAGTGGTAGCCGCGTGTGTTAGTGGCGCTCGGTTGTTCAGCCATTAAGGTTCAGATAACTGGAAGCGAATACGAAATAAATAAAATAAATACGCTTGTCACGTCCGCATTAGCTTCCACTTAACCAGATAAGATAAACGCCCGATTTACTTAATTATAATGCATCGAGGAATCGCTTATTCTATTCTTAAGTTAAACTTAGAATTGTTCACATGGCTACTGCTTGTTTACTACTTGCAGCTTTCAAAGGAAAATACGAGCTTGATTATGTGAGAAGCTTAACTTAGTAATTGTTGAGCTAGTTCGATTCATGTAGAATTTAATGTTGGAAACTCTAGCTTGTGCCTAATTTCGATAGCCGTTAGCTATAGTACAATTTCACATATGTTTTCAGAAAAGAAAAGCTAAATCAAACAAAAATCCGCAATAACACGCATATATATCTTACTAATATTAATGCGAAAGTTAAGATGAATGGATGTTTGTAAGAGTTTTTATCCTAAAGTATTAATTTTGCATAGATGTAGAGTATAGTCTAAAAGAACACATAGTTACTTTTTTTATTCCACACGCATGGAGTCTTACGCGAAAGTTAGTTAGAGTGGTAGTGCCCGCTTTAACATCTTAGCACGAATGGGCCGGCACGCCCGGTGTAATACCACGATCACACAGAAGACAGGCGTGAAATGGTAGCAATTCCGTGTTTCGTCTGATGAGTGTAGTGCCGGAGGCCTAATTTAAGTCCCTTTCCCTTTACCACTCTTTTCTTATAAGGAGCGAATGGGAAGGGGAAGTGGATTTAACGGTGGAGGAGATGCATAGGAAGGGGAAATATCCTCTTAATATGCGTCTCCTCCTTCGTAGTATAAGGGTAGGCAACGCATCTGCAATTGGGGATGTCTATGGGCAGCGGTCGCTTCGCCATTTTGGCGGATTCAGGTGGCCGCTTGCTCGTTTGCCACCTTATGTTATAAAAAAAAAAAAAAAAAGTTTTACATAAACCAATGAGCATAAAGATTACAGCATAAAAACAATTGACAATCTTATCAACAATTTAATAAATTAAATTTCCAATTGTTCCACGATTAAGCAATTGTAACTACATCAAGTAAATCAACAACAGCGCTATTAAATTCCGATCCCATAATGTACGGAGCCAAATATAGATAGAACAACAAAAGCCTTATTAAAACGCCACTCATTACTCTAAAGCTACTTTCACACGAGGGCGCAACACGCACAGGAGTACTGCTATTATTTGAATACATAATGCATCAGTGCTGTACTCAAATTCCCTTAGTAGCATTAATCTACATTTTTCCGTGTGTCAACTAATAAGAGACCGACTAAACTAACGTATTAGTCAAGCGGCAGTTAATTTTTGGTTCACGTAATAAGAGAATTTGCATCTTTTAAAACGACTGTAACCTATTTTGAATTATCCTGAGTAGAGTCCAGTAATTAACCACAGTAAAGTTCGACTTCGTGTGCATTAACCAGTAAAAGTATTGTGTCC
>NW_013525267.1:0-992 GCF_000836215.1 Papilio polytes | reverse complement strand
TTTTAACTATAGTTTGTTTTATAACTGACTTGGGCGTGATGTTCCTGAGCTGCGTGCCGCCCGGCGTCGCCTCCGCCGGCGTCGGCGTCTGCAGCAGCGGACTCGCGCTCCACTCCTGGAAAACATATAATAACTTATTTAACAATAAATTCTTCTATAAAACAAATAAAAACCGATATTAAAATTTCTATAGGAAATTAAATTAAAAGTAACAAAATATAGCTGTTGCTCGCGACTTCGCCCGCGTGAAATTAAATATAATAAAAATATACCCTGTTACTCACAGATAAATTACCTTTCTAACGGTGAAAGAATTTTTAAAATCGGCCCAGTATTTTTACGTAAATCGAATACATACAAAATACAAATCTTTCGTCTTTATAATATTAGTATAGATAAGGATATCGTCTATAGATAAAATGGCTTTGCTCTGTTTCGAACCGAAACAGAAATTTCAGAAAACATATTTATGATGTATTGAAATTCAGTATACTTTAAAAAGTGCTAACACGGATTCTTAATCGACGGATCAAAAGCGTTGTAATTTATGTTCCGTGATTTACAACAGATACAAAATTATTTGTTTTTTTGTAAAAACATTATAAAAAATCACACTAATGCTAATATTATAAAGCCGAAGGATTTGTATTTTTGTACAAAGCCAATTTAAAAAAAATTCCTTCACCGTTAGAAAGGTAATTAATCTGTTAGTAACATAAATAATAAATAAATTCATTTATTTAACATAGGCTATGTTTTTAATTATTTTTTAATTTCATACCGTGAAAGTTGCAACAATACTTAAAAAGGTTTTATTTAGGTCGAAACCGAAATTAAATAATCTATTCCGAAACAGAAACCGAAAGTATTAGAGATTTTTTTTTTATAACACAAGGTGGCAAACGAGCAAGCGGCCATCTGAAATCGCCAAAATGGCGAAGCGACCGCTGCCCATAGATATCCGCAAATGTAAATGCGTTGCCTACCCTTAT
>NW_013525266.1:0-2747 GCF_000836215.1 Papilio polytes | reverse complement strand
ACAACAGAATGGCGGACGCCACAGATTATATATCGGTTGTGGCGGGAAGTTGTTATGAAGAAATACGACGATTTTGGTCTGGATTCTGGGGATAATTAGCAGACTCGCTGTTAAAATATTATTAAAAATTATTCAAGCTTTTTGATAAAAAAATTGTAAAAAAAATTACACTTTTGTAATGCAAAATTCCACAACTCAAATGATTATATTAAATATTTTTTTGTTTTTTTTTTTTATGAATCAGAATGATTACAATATTTTTAAACAATGTTACTATAGTGGAAACGTAATTTTTTTTAAAATAATTAGGTTTAACGCGAGCCATAGATTATGTAAATGTGGTACTTAATATTTTTTTGTTGCTAAGCCTAACTCATTCCTTTAAGATTCATTATTATTTTGTTAAACATTTTATAATATTAATATTTTTATATCAATATATTAAGTTCAGTTTTTATCCACAAATGATTAATATTTTTTTAAGAATTATTGCGATTTTCTATTTCGTTGTGATTTTTTCCAGTACAAATTTTATTTTTTTAATTATGATATTATTTGAATTTTATCAGCCTTACAAATAAGCTAAATTAATACTAATATTTACTTAGTTTATACCTAAGTTTAACTTTATACCGCGTTTTGTAAGGCTTGTTAATATTTATGTAGAATATAGTATGTTCTCTAAATATTTTGTGCCATTGGAAATGTTCAAAATTATGAAGCTTTATTTTTTTAGTATTAAAAACGATGTACCTAAAATATTACATGGCTATTAATTTAATTTATTTATGCTTTTAATATGTGGGATAATAGGGAATATGCATGTATTTTTTAATTTTTTAAACGATTCTACTTGTTATAAAATAACCAGAAAAAAAATTGACGCTAAAATATTCAACCATTGAGCAAAACATAATAAAATAGAATTACGACCATTTTCGAGCGACTAAAACGCGACCGGAGTTGACATTAGACATAACATACGCTCAGATGTCACTTCGATGTAAAAAACAACAAAGTATCTCGTTGCTTCTCAAGGTCAAAAAGTCAAAAATCGATTCATTTTTATTATTCCTGGTACAAATAAGTGGTAATTAATAATTCTATTCATTATTTTTTTTACTTTATAGTTGGTTTTGATATCTTGTTTACAGTAAAATACTTCAAGAGTGTATTTCTATACAAGCTAACGTAAATGAACTGTGTATTGTCAACACAGCGACGCCATATTAGATAAGCCACTTGCTTCGACCAATAGTGTGCGGTTTAGAACTAAGAGAGGGAATTTGAAAAAATACACTTTTTAATGAATAAATTTTGCCACTAAATCACATTATATTAAAAAAATCTTTACAGGAATGTTTTTATAGTAATAAAGTATACTTAAAAAAAGTTTGGTGCAATTTGGCGTCATATGCATATTGCCTATTGGAGAAAATTAACACTAGTCATTTAATTATTGTTATCTACTGAAATTGTTTTTGATGTCACAATTATTTTAAAGTGCTAAATTTGAAGTTTAGTTTTATTCGTTTTGTCTGAAGAACTGTTCAATTATAACTGTGCTTGCGCAGGCAAGGGAACTATAACTGTATTCAACTGACAGTTAATAATTTGCTTATACGCAGTTTTTTATTGAACAGTTCGTCTCTTTAGTTAGAACTGTTGTGGGATACGTTTTTTTTATTGAAATTTTTCATGTCCGTCTATATTATCAGGATTTTACTATTATTAAGATTTATTATAATTTTGTTTCTGGCTAGAAGGCTTAATTTTTTTAATTTTAATAATTTATGTAAACAAGTTAACAATGGGTATTGATAAATTATAAAAATTGCATGAAATGGAATTTTTCTTTCCCCCCTCCTTCCTATATCCTAGTTCTTCCCTGTGAGGTATTTATTAGTTCAGGGAAGGATAGAGGTAAAAACCACCTATACAAAGTGGACGTAATCTGCAGACACTTTTAGGTGAGTTGTTATACCGTATATTTTTATAATTATTACTCTGTCCTTCCCTGCTCTATGTGATTTATCCATTTTTTTTACTCAACAGATGGGAAGGACAGAGGAATGTCTTGATATATCTAATATTATTTGTTTTTTTTTTTCAGGTTATGTTTACTACGAGAATTTCTTACCACAACCAGCTGTAGTTGACACCTATAGACCTCCGGTTATAATGAACGATGTTGATTTAGACAAGAGGGTCGCGGCTCTTGAAAACTGGGCGCTCAATGTTGATACAAAACTGAATTATTTCGATCAAAAATTATCTAAAATCGATACATTAGATGCCCAAATAGAGCAGTATTCGATTAAATATATGCAACAAAATTTAATACAGACGTTAACTACGAAAGATAATGTTGAAGATTTAGTTGGAAAGATGAAGAATTATTTTGATCAATATTATATGTCTAGTAAACAAATGGAGAGAATAAGTCAAGAAATTCACGAGAAATTGATCAGTTCGTGGAAACCAGAAATGTCTGAAGACACAATAAGGCATATTATACAAGGGTATTTGTCTAATTTAGAGAAACGTCAAATGGAAATTATCGTAGAAAAAATACAAGAATATGTGAAAGATTTAGGAAAACCTAGTGAAGTAAATATTAATATGGATGAAATAAAGAAAATGATATCTGGAATGTTGGATGTTTACGATGCGGATAAAACCGGACTTGTAGATTATGCTTTGGAGTCAGCAGGTAATCTATATTAATATTATAAAAAGAAGAGATT
>NW_013525265.1:0-2704 GCF_000836215.1 Papilio polytes | reverse complement strand
CGTCTCCTCCTGCGTAAATTAAGGGTAGGCAACGCATCTGCAATTGCAGATGTTATGGGCAGCGGTCGCTTGCCATTTCGTTGGATTTAGGTGACCGCTTGCTCGTTTGTCACCTTATATTATATAAAAAAAAATCTCTTTGGTAACAATGTATATTGTGAAACAAAACAAAAAAAAAAATGTTAAGCATACTTTAAGCGCAATAAACTGTACTTCAGTTTTTAGGTACAGACAAATTAAAAAGATTAGGGGCCCTCTACACTTTAATGAGTCCCGTCTGCACTGCATTCAAGTTGTCTATGCGGATTTAATGAACAGGGAATTGAGTTAGGTTTTTTGGACTTGTTTTTAATAGATCTTTTAGAGGTTATTTCTCAAATTAAAAAAATATCTGTAATCCAGGTGTAATCTTACTGCTTACTAATATTATAAACTAGCTGTCGCCCGCGACTCCGTCCGCGTGAAATTAAAAAAAACAAAGTGAGTGGCCTATGTGTTCTTCCAGACTATCCTCTAAGTATATGCCGAATTTCAATGAAATCTGTTTAGGCTACAAACTCTAACAAACATCTATCCATCCATCCATTCATCTAAACTTACGCATTTATAATATTAGTATGATGTGAAAGTTTAGATGGATGGATGTTTGTTAGAGTTTGTAGTCTAAACGGCTCAACGGATTTCGATGAAATTTGGTATAGATGTAGAGGATAGTCTGGAAGAACACATAGACTATTCACTTTTGTTTTATTTTCAATTCCACGCAAACGGAGTCGCGGGCGAAAGCTAGTATTTGAATAATATTAAATTTGTCAGTGCTCTACTAAACTAAGAGATTTCGTTTAAAAAGCACTTTTGCCTTTATTTTCTTTGGATCTCCGATATTTTTCCCGACGTGAAATCTTAAACCGATAAAAATTTATTTCCTGTTTAAACGCCTTTCCAATTTTCGTTGAGTACCGGTCAAATGCAGCCTGGCCGGACGATTTCTCGATGACATTTTGAATGCCATAGAATTCCTTAATAGATGTTCCTGGCATTACTGATTGGACCAGAGTCAATAGGAAAGTAAAATGTGTAGTATTTTCGTCCTAAAATATATTAAGATTGAATTTAAGTGCACCTTATTTCGGTTTCTATATATTATTAGTAGGCACACCTTTGTCTAAACTATTAGACAACTGTTTAGTCGCGCATAAACTCCTATGAGCATATATAGAGGTGCGCACAATACTAGATTTTTAGTTGTGCAACTAAACACTTGAATTGGTTACGAAACAATCGACAATCGCAAATTTATTCGGATAGAAAATTAAAAGAGTCTTTTTAGACGAATTAAGAAAACAAAAGATGGACGGTGATGAACATGACATGATCAAGAAGGGAGTGATGACTGAGATGACGGTAGATAGAATAATTTGGAGGACGAACTAGGTACGTTCTAAGAGAGTAAAATAAGTACGGGTAGAAGATAAGTTTTTTTTGGTATAATGAGAAAAAACTACAAGAGACATCTGTGGACAAGAAAGTCTTAACGACTCGATAAAACTCAATGGCCAACATAATGCAACAGACACCAGGAACTCGAACGTTTTAAAAATAAAACGATAAAGGCTGATTGTAACCCAATTATTGAAATATCACTTTTATGTATGTATACATTTAATAAAAATGGAGCGTCTGTTTGTAATACCAAAAGAAAAATTCCAGATTTCGGGAATACGATATATTTGCGTTACTGATAAAGAAAATCGCATTAACTTTTTTTTCTGTCTGTCTGTCCGCAAGCCGCGTTTGTTCCGGTTAATCTCCGCAACGGCTGGGCCGATTTCGACCGGACCTGCACTGAAGGGTAGCTGACATAGACAAGCATATTATAGGCTACTTTTTAATCTTTATATTGCGTGGACGAAGTCGCAGGCATCACTAGTTCAAACGTATAACTTCTAACTCATTTTACCAAAGGTTTTCCTCTTGGGACCGCTTTATGCAATACGATACCAATAAGCGACATGATATTTTGTACAACTGGACCCGAGAGAAAAATTTACCGAAATCGATACGTTAGAAATTATATCCGTTTTATATAACCTTTACTTTTATTTGTATAGTGTGCAAAAACCTTAAAAATTACAAGGCCGTCGTAAGACCTGTCATGATGTATGGATCTGAATGTTGGGCAGTAAAAGGGACGGATGAAAGGAGACTACATGTGGCAGAAATGAGAATGTTAAGATGGATGTGTGTGGTAGCACGAATGGATAAGATACGAAATGGGTATATTAGAGGAAGTTTGAGAGTAGCCCCAGTGGTAGAGAAGGTAAGGAGTAAAAGGATAGCATAGTATGGGCATGTTATGAGGAGGGATGAATCGCATGTTACAAGGAGAACGTTAGTTATTAATGTGGAAGGGTACCCCAGTAGAGGTAGACTTACAAAGAGATGAATTGCGTGAAAGGTGACATGATCAAAAAGGGAGTGATGACTGAGATGACGTAAGATAGAGTTATTAGGAGGACAAAAACCTGTTGTGCCGACCCTACCGGAGTAGGATAAGGAGGAAGATGATGATGAGTGTGCAAAAACCTTTTTTTTGGTCTGAATTTAGGCTGTAATTATTAACTTCGAAGAAGTCACTCGTAATTAAATTAATAGAACCAAGTTTGAGAAGCGTTAGATTTATGTAAGTTGGTACAAACTTTTC
>NW_013525264.1:0-2042 GCF_000836215.1 Papilio polytes | reverse complement strand
AATGCTTTGCATAACTCTTGTGCGTGCGTCAAAGGAGCCAGAGATAAATTGCCTATAATCGACATCTTCTCCAACAAATGGCCAACATTTAAAAAATATCTACGTGAGGTTATCACTTAAATTTTATTTTTACTTTTTGGGTTCAACAAAACAAAAAAAAAAATTATCTGCATGTTACTTATTGTATTGTGTAAAAATGTATGTGTTATAATTTTGTCCTGTTGGTTTATCTTAATAAATAAAATAAAAATAAAAATAAAATAAAAAACAATTTTTTATTTCATCACCAGCTCACTATACGTCCCCACCGAGGGGCTCGGAACCTACCCTAAAGTTAGGGTGACTAGGCCATTGTGAGACTGGTGGTCATCATGCAACATTCAAAAATAACTCTGGCATTTTGCATAGAAATTAATATTCTATGATAGTCTAATTCCACCTGAAAATTCAATTCTGGCACACCAGATGTTGTAACCAAAATGTATGTCTGATGAATATGAAATATTTCATTAACTTTTAATATCTAGAAGTTTGAATTGTTCAATTTGTATTCAAATACTTCTAACTATTTAAATACATTTCATAACTTGCTAGCATGACACCATGACACATGTTCGAACCAAAGACAATTACGTCAAAATCCAGCGTTTTTTACTCTGTGACAAGCTGACAGTCAAATCGACAGCGTCGCTTCCGGGCTCTCTTTGGTCCCGACCTCAACACGAAGCGGAGCAAATTCAACCTTTCAATTTTTTATTCAACAAGTCTTTGTCATTGCTCGTTTTAATTAAAAGTTATTTTAGTAATCGAATTTTTTTATAACTTTTTTCGAAACACAATGAACAAAAGTGGCGACCGTGACAGGACCTGCAGCAAATTAATTCGAAAAAAGAAGATCCGCTGTCAAGATCCACCACGTGGGAGATCAAGCACGCTCGGTTTGAATCGAAAAACCATGCATCAAGTGAGCCCGTTCCTTATTTTCCCCTAGTGTTCCCTTTTCGATTTGTGTAGGGTGGGATGACGGTTCCTCACATGTGTGAGTTCTAGCCAACCCACGTGTTTTTTTGTAACAAGGCCAAGTCATTGACCTACATAACCAACTAGTAACCTATAACGATAGCAGATATTTATAATCTATTACATAATTACTTAATTCCGTAGTGAATGTTGTATCATTTAACAAAGTTGCAAATTTATGTTAAAATCAAACCAAAGTGTGTCCTTAGTGTACCCCGTTAAAATATACAGCCGTGGCATAGTTGATAGATCTTAGCGTGCGCATTTTTATGCATTTTCAGGCCTACTGTTCCTAAATACATCGAGCCACGTGCACGTGCACGGCACGGCGCGCCGGCGCATCTATTGTCTGCAGTCGTCAGCAGTCGTCAGCTGTGCTTGCCGAGTAGCCGAGCAGCCGTGACCTTGAACTTGAAGTGAGGAGCGAGGAGCGTATCGTACCAATTTACTTATTTATATTTAATTCTTGTTTGTTTTCTCGGTAATTTACAATCATGAATGATTCCAAGCAATTAAAAGCAAAACGTAGCAATATTAAAGGGCGGTTAACAAAATTTAAAACTCACCTAGATGAGGTTATGGCTTTAGACAATGTCACGCCTTTGGATTTAAGTAAATTTTCATTAAAGTTATCGAGAATACAAGCATTATTGAACGAATTCGATGAGGTGCAAGGTCAATTGGAGATTTGTGAAGGGTGTAATCAAATTGAGGAATTAAATATCCGGGATGCATTTGAGCAAGAATTTGACAATTATATCTCACTAGCCCAAAACTTCATAGACTCCAAATCGACCCCTAAAGAGAACCCCTCGTTTTGTGATGCCGAGTCAAACGCCTCTCATTGCAACCATGACAAGTGTTCGGGCCTAGGTTTCAAATTACCCGACATAAAAATTCCTACCTTTGACGGCACATACTTTAAATGGCTAGAGTTTAAGGAAACTTTTTCTTCACTAGTTCATGATAATGGAAGGGTTAAAAATATTCACAAATTCCATTATCTTTTGTCATATTTGGAA
>NW_013525263.1:0-622 GCF_000836215.1 Papilio polytes | reverse complement strand
AAATCGCATATCGCGTTATGCAAATAGAGCATAGAGCATAGCGCATAGTGCATAGCGCATAGCGCATAGCGCAAAGCGCATAACGCATATCGCTTATAACGCATATCGCGCCTAGCGCATAGCGAATAGCGCATAGCGCAAAGCGCATAACGCATATCGCTTATCGAAAACTCGAAAGTCGAAACTTGAAAATCGCATATCGCGTTATGCAAATAGGTGCATAGCGCATAGTGCATAGCGCATAGCGCATAGCGAATAGCGCATAACGCATATCGCTTATCGAAAACTCGAAAGTCGAAAGTCGAAAGTCGAAAATCGCATATCGCGTTATGTAGATAGCGCATAACGCAAAGTGCATAGCGCATAGCGCATAGCGCATAGCGCATAACGCAAATCGCTTATCGAAAACTCGAAAGTCGAAACTCGAAAATCGCATATCGCGTTATGCAAATAGCGCATAGCGCATAGTGCATAGCGCATAGTGCATAGCGCATAGCGCATAGCGAATAGCGCATAACGCATAACGCATATCGCTTATCGAAAACTAGAAAGTCGAAACTCGAAAATCGCATATCCCGTTATGCAAATAGCGCATAGCGCATAGTACATAGCGCATAGCGCA
>NW_013525262.1:4426-9718 GCF_000836215.1 Papilio polytes | reverse complement strand
ACGCGTATCGCTTATCGAAAACTCAAAACTCGAAAATCGAAAATCGAAAATCGCATATCGCGTTATGCACATAGCGCATAGCGCAAAGCGCGTAGTGCATAGCGCATAGCGCATAGCGCATATCGCGTATCGCTTATCGAAAACTCCAAAATCGAAAATCGCATATCACGTTATGCACAAGCGCATAATGCATATGGCTTATCAAAAAAAAAACTCGAAACTCGAAAATCGCATATCGCATTTTGCACAAGCGTATTGCGCACAGTGCATAGCGCATAACGCATATCGCTTATTGAAAACTCGAAAATCGAAAATCGCATTTCGCGTTATGCACATAGCGCATAGCGCATAGCGCATAGCGCATAGTGCATAGCACATAGCGCATAGCGCATAACGCGTATCGCTTATCGAAAACTCAAAAGTCGAAAATCGCATATCGCGTTATGCACATAGCGCATAGCGCATAGCGCGTAGTGCATAGCGCATAGCGCATAGCGCACAGTGCATAGCACATAGCGCATAGCGCATATCGCGTATCGCTTATCGAAAACTCCAAAATCGAAAATCGCATATCACGTTATGCACAAGCGCATAACGCATATGGCTTATCAAAAAAAAACTCGAAACTCGAAAATCGCATATCGCATTATGCACAAGCGTATTGCGCACAGTGCATAGCGCATAACGCATATCGCTTATCGAAAACTCGAAAATCGCATATAAATGTGTATATTATACTTTTTATACACATTCCCTTGGAGATACATACATACTTTTCCGTTAACAGATATAATAACAATTAATAATCTTTTCTCGTCCGCGTAGCCAACGTAAACGAAAAAAAAATGTAGGTAAAGAAAAGTATGATACAAGTTCGTTGGCCGCGCAACGACTTACTGTGGCACTGGCGTGGTTGATATCGCTGACCTCTTGGCCGTATGCTCGATATGAATTTATTGCTCGCGAAGTGACCGCGATGTCAAAACCCATTTACCCAGAACCAACAAACAACAAACAACTCAGCGTTCAGAGTTTTAGTAATGGATCTCGTTTATCTATACTCATATTATATGTTCATACAAAAAATATTTAATTACGAAATAGATTGCCCTGAATTATTGTCTAAGCTATTTTTAAACGTCCCTTGTAAATCAATTCGTTCCATACCACATCTCTTTTTGCCCCAGGCATCATCAAACTATAGGCAAAATAGTTATATTGTGCGTGCAAGCGCAAGCTTCAACAAAGTCTGTAGGCAGCACGATCTCGATCCATCCACGACGAGCGTGACTACGGCAAGAAGACGCTTAGCACTTGACTTTTTTTATTTAAAACATGAACTGTTACTAACATTATTAATACGTTGTGGCTATTGTATATTGTTATATTGTACCTAATTTATGTATATTGTAAATAACTATTTGGTAGTTGGCAGCACCTTGGCAGTACCTGCTGTTTGTGTCTATTATTTGTGTTTTGTGTCTAATATTGCTACAAGCGAAAACTCTTCATTGGCTCTAGTCAAGTAATTTATAGTTACTTAGATAAGGTTAGGCTGTAAGTTTTCCATGTATTAAATAACTAAATAAATTACAAAGAGGAAAGATTTGTATTTTTGTTTGTATTAAAATAACTCAAAAACTAATAGGCTGATATAAAAAAAAGTAGAGAAAACAATGTACGTTATCACTGAGTAACATAGGCTATATTTTTAATTAAACGTGGAGATGTCGCGAGCAATAGGTAGCTTATAATGGTTATTGTGAAACGCAAACGCTATACATCAAATTCGGTTAAGCTGTTTCTGAGGATTTACATACTTATTTTGATGAGTTTTACCGTTAAATAAATATTATATAAAAGATATAGATGTTATTGTTATTATGTACCAATAACTGGAGAGTTGTGCGTTATCTGAGGTTAGGGCGCAGTGCGCGCCATGGACCCGGAGCGACAGCCCCTACTCAAGCGTGTTCTGGCACAACACAGGTACACAAGTTAAATAATTTATTTCTTAACTATAAATTCTTATGTTTTTTGCTTACTTTTACATGAAATATAATTGGATTAAAGGTTTATTATTCAATTAAATGGAAGGTTCAAATAAATCATTTATTGAATAATAAAAAAAAAACCACAGTAGATTAGTGCAAAATTTCGTTGAAAATTTAAAGTTTTACAGAATGTAAAAGATAACACATAGTTTTTAGACTATCACGTGGATAGGAAAGCGGTACGGGAAACAGCTAGTTTATAATAAAGATGAGAAGGATATACAGAAACGATGTTTCCCTTGGATGGCCTATCCATCTCCAACTGCCATATTTATTTCCATTGTTTGCTTTTTAGTAAAGGGTGGGAGGAGTAGTATCCGTACTCCGACACGCGGAAGAGGTAGTATTGAGAATGGTGGGATTAGGATTGTTGCGCGCAGGTGCGGGCGGGGGCACGCGCCGCTGGCGCCGGGCGAGGTGGCGGCGGCGCGGCGCGCGGTGCGCTGGCGATGCGCGCGCGCCGCGGCGCTGCTGGCGGTGTGGGCTCTGGCGGCGGCGGCATTGGCGCTGGCGGCGCGCGCGCTGGCGACTGCACCGTGCGCGCCGCGCGGCCCCACGCCCCCGGTGCCGCCCGCGCTGGTCTCGCTCGCTCCGCTCATGGCCAGCGTGCGCGACCAACACAAGCAATACGTCTTATAGCTTTATTACATATTTTCACTATTTCTCACTGGATGTGTTCAATGAGTATAAGTTTGTGTATCTTGTTGTCCCCGTGCCGGTGCTACGTTATTCTTTTAGCATTATTTTGTTGAGATAACCAAACGGAAACATGAATGTACTGATTTTCTAATATATATCTATTGCATGATTCGTATTTGTAATTGTAGCCAGGGGCTGGCAGGCTGGCAGGCTGGCAGGCTGGCAGGCTGGCAGGCTGTCATGGCATGAGCGAACTCGCTCATTACATTATATACTCACTAAAAGAAAAAAAAATGCAATAATATAAGTGCCCGAGGCGAGCACGGCCATACGCTGATTTCTCGAAGCGCTATAGGGCGATTTTAACACCCTTGTAACTTCGTCGTGGATAAAGGTTAAAATTTTAAACATCATTAGATTTACCAGAATTCGTTGTATTGCCAAAACATATTTATAATTATAATTTAATATTTATAATTTTACAAATTTTAGCTAGTTAAAATCTTCACTTTGTTACACTAATGCGCGTTTAATCATAATTAGACATTTCCAATGGTGCTAACAACTTGAATTTTAGAATTGAGTCAGCGCTCTGTCTTTCGATTTAGGGGAAAATGAAAAATCTCGAAATTTGATACTTTAACACTAGGTTTACGGGACCCGTCAATTTGACGGATTTCAAACTTTGAAATGAAACACGCAAAAAACCATAGCATTAATCTTAACTATTTTGCATCGTAAATTTATAATTTCATTTAAAGAGTTTATACGCACAATTATTATTTTCCTAAGCTTTATAAATTTTGAAAATTGTACCTTGTATATCTATTTCTACGGAACCTGTCAATTTGACGGGTTAGCTGATTGCGTCAACAATCCTTATATATTTGCTTCGCTTGTAAAATTATACCTCCAATAGCAAATATAAGACTGAAAGAAAGGTCTAAGACCCCCCCCAACTCATAATCTCAATAGCGCCTCGATAACGAATTGTGTAGCCCGGGTGTCAAATCCTCGCGTTATTCGAAACTCAAAGCGTGCAGCAGACTAAATGTCGTATCGAAAAGATATTCAGTGGTGCAAACATAAACAACACACACAAAGAACTTTCACAGCCTGCGGTAGCCGACGTTAGGCTGCGATATGAATCTGCGATAATCCCTGCTGATAATGATAATCTGAAAATATCCAGAAAGGAGTTTATATTTTCTTTAGCCGATGAATTAGCTGGAAAAAACAAGGAGAACGTTCGTCACAGTTCAGACGTTTCAGATCGGCCACCTTCAACATCGGGAGTGCGAAAAAGTTGCCATGTGGGCTACTGTAATAAAAATAGAAGCAGTAATTGCTGTATGTATTGTAAAAATATCGTATGCGGGAAATGCACAAAAGAAATTCAATACGTATGTAAAAAATGTCCTCGATAAATATGATTATGTAGCCTTTATATTATTGTTATCATTTTCGTAATAACTTAACAAAAAATTTGACTTATTAGTATTTTATTTTTACGTGACGCCTTATATTGTTAAACTCAGATTTAGTTTGAATAAATTGATTTTTTAAAAATAAATACGTATTTTCATCCACCCGTCAATTTGACGGATGCTCGTAGAGATAGGTATATAAGAAACGCCCGTAAACCTAGTGTTAAGAAATATATTGTCATTGACATTATATCAAAACTTTCTTATAAATAAAGATAGACGTTTTAAATTATTAACATAAATAGATATCATACTTTTTTATAAACCTAAAATATTTTACAATTATAGTTCGTAGTTTATGAAATATCGTTATTTGAATTCTTCACATTTTACACAAACGCACGTGTAATCATAATTTTAAGGTACTTCTAGCAATCCCACAAACTTGAAATTGTGAACATAGTTGGAAGTCAACACATTATTAAAGGAAAAACACCAAATGGAACAAAATTGTTTGGACGCTAACGTCGACAGCTGCTGCCAATTCAGCCGTAGATTGTGTATCGTCAGCTTCCACAATCGCTATCAATTCATCATTGTCGACCAAAGTCTTCAGACGACCGCGACATTCATTTTTCAACAAATCAATAACAGGAGGTGCGTTGGTTAGTAGTGTTAGTTCCGTAAACTTCGTTGATGTTGCGTGCCGCTTGTGCCGCGATGCTTCCACGATACTCAAATTCCATAATTACTCGAATTTTTAACGTATCCATGATGACGAATAACATTGAAATGTGATATAAATGGTAACACTAATCAATAAACAAATGACCAATTTAAAAAAGAATTCTATGTTTTTAAAATTAGAATTCTCAGTCAAACAAAATATATTTTGATTTGAAGTGATCAGTACCTAATACCTAGTGTAGAACGGTTATTTCATTGGTATTATTACAAGTATTCTGTACCTGTCTATTTAAGTATGACTACTTACCTATTAAGTATTAGTACCTGTTTGTCTCCTACAAACAAAACTTCGTTCAAAAATTGAACGACTCAAAACCAACGCAACCAAAGACTTGTATAAGACACAACGACAACAATGACAGAGAACGCAATGACATCGACCAAACACCGTAGACGGCATTTTTTTTTTTTTTTGGGACTGAATG
>NW_013525262.1:0-4258 GCF_000836215.1 Papilio polytes | reverse complement strand
GGCTGTCACTCAATACGCGTTTAGCATTCCGATTCAAGGGCGCCCGAGAGGGCCGAACCTCGACTTGATCGGTTGCTGCTATCTGATCATAACCGTAGACGGCACAGTCCGTCAGGAACTAAGTGTGACGAGACGATTCACTTAATATCGTGTAATAAAATAACACGGTCCCGCCACAACGCCATCTGTTATAGTGCGGCAGAAACGGCGTCAACAGTACCTATTACAAGTATCTTGTGATAAAACTTGGCGAGTATAAACCAGGGTGCACAATCTCAGTACATTTAACTTGGAAACCCGAAGATAAAATATTGCAATATAACGGAGCACCTTAAATCTATTTTGATGATAAGAAACAGACTAATTTTGTTTTTAGTAGTATTATATTTGTTATATATGCCAACGCGCAGTAGCAGATGGCAGTTTTACAAATAAAAAATTACTAGTTCAATTAATATACGATAGATGCCGCTATTTAGTAGCTCTTCTTGTAGTGTTTTTATTAGTGTATTTGTTGAATGAAACCTTTTTTCAACTCTGATTTACTTTTTTTTAATTGTCACTTGTAATTCGATGTCAGTTCAATAAGTAAAATGTCTATTACATTTATTTATTTTAAAGTACTCTGTATTATCGTTTAATTGAAAATACTCAACAGTATTTAGGTAGGTGCAGTCCTGGTTGTAAAGAAAGAGGAGGAATGTCTGTTTCTATGTCTACTTACTTCAGAACATTACAGACTTTTATATAACATTGTCTCTATCCAGCAGTAAGACGTCTCCTCTCGTATATTGAGAATTTACAGCTATAGTCCACATCTATGGCCTAGTGCCTCTGTACATTGCCGGACTACTTAAGTATTTGTTTGTAGTGTTTTGTCTTTAACATGTATTTGGTTCTTTCTCAACCATATTTATAGCAGTAAAGCAAAAGTAGTAAATTGTTACACTAATCTCTCTTAGACTTTTTTTGTATATTAAAGCATGCTTTTAATGAGTGCAATAATACTAAATAAGATGTAACCAGTAGGAATGTGGGAAAATTTTATTTGGGCCATTAGTCTCAGATTTTAAATGTTATTGCCATATGGTATTACGGTTTTAGTCACTAGCCTTATTATTTTTTGTTAAAATAACAGATTATTATTTTAAGGTATGCATCAAGTACTACAACTTGTACAACTGATGTCACTGATGTTTATGTATGATTTCTCATCTCAATACGTACCGCGTAACACCATAGGATATATGAAATATGAGATTGTATAAAATGTGATTGTTAATACTTATAATATACTTGTTAACTATGTAAAGACAGTGTTTCAATAGCCCTACACCTCCAGAGCTCGGGACGGCAGAAAGTAACCGTCCAACAGTATCCTTTGTTTTTACTTCCTAATTGGTATAATGCACTTGTTTGTCTCCTACGTAACCTTGTCCAAAAATTGGACGACTCGACCAAAACGACAAAAGACTTTTACAACGCAACGACAATACTAAACCAACAAACGCAACGACAATGACAACCACCAAAAACACCTGCGAACCGCAGGAAGTATATGTGTAGCGAGACATCAGACTAAACATCGCGATACAGTAAAATAATGTCTCGCTACAGCGCCATCTGTTAGGGTGCGGCAGAAACGGCGCAAACAGCACTATTTGGGTGGATATATAAATCTTTTCATTTACAACAGGTATAATATAGGTTGTTTTGTTTCCTACGTAACCGTGTCCGAAATTTGGACAACTCGACCAACGCAACGAAAGAACCGAAAACTACAAAACAACAACCACAATGAAAACGCAAAGAACAACAACCAAAACACCAAAGAGCCCGCGACCAGCGGGAGACCTGGCCTGTGGCGAGACGTTAGTAATATCGTGCTTTAAGATTAGACGATCTCGCCACAGCGCCATCTATTAGGGCGGAGCAGAAACGACGCCAACATTCCGCCCACCAAGAACTCTGTTCTTCACCGCCCACCATGGTATATTAATGTCAACCCTTCCAGATTGTGTCTTCTCTTTCTTTTGATTACGCTCCCACCCCCGGTGTCGTAACTCCCGCAGTTGTGTGTTGTCAGCATTTACAACTCGGGTATATGATCTTCCGGAGGGGGTCGCTGTTGCATTTCCAGATAGAACCCAACCCAATTTCGTTTTTTGTGCAATAGTTCCTGTCGAACTCCTCAACAAACCGTGATCTATTACATTTGAATAAACTTCAGCCCCAAGTAACATATCTATTTTATTAGGCACGTTGAATGTTGGATCTGCTAAGGCGATGGTATGTAGTTCCGACCAGTCCGTGATGGTACATATTTGTGAAGGTAGGTTGTTCGTTATACTCTTCAAGACATATGCTTTTACGGACATCGTGAAGTGTGGATCAACTCTTGAGCGTAATCTTAACTCGACTACGTTTTTCATACGTAATCCGCTCTCTTCACCGAGTCCGATGACCTCATCGTTGATTTTAAATCGCTTCAGACCTGAGGACTTAACAAAGTCCTCAGTTACGAACGAGGCCTGTGAACCCTGGTCTAGCAAGGCACGGTAGACGTGTGTTTGGCCATTCTCCTGAGAGACATCTACCAGTGCTGTAGCCAACAGTACTTGACCAGGTTCATGTTTTATAAAATGTGTGGTAATATTTTTACTCTCATGGGTGTGTGTATTCTCTCTCTGCTGCTGTTCTTCCGTAATTGTTTTCCTGGGATGAAGTAACGAGTGATGCTTTCTTTTACAAATATTGCAACATGAGTTTCTTAAACATTTCTTAGCAGAGTGGTTGGGAATTAAACAGTTAAAGCATAAATTGTTTTCTTTTACAAACTCAATTCTTGTTTCATGGGGTTGCCTGACAAACTGTTTGCACTGGAAAATATAGTGATCGCCATCACAAAACGTGCATTTCACTGAAGATGAAGCAACTGTCGAATGAAATGCCTTTGTTTTAATTGGGCGAGTATGGTTTTCTACCATCTCTAACGACTTGAATCGCATTTCGAGAAAATGAGTCAAAACTTCGAAGCTCGGCATCTCAGTAGCATCTGCAGATATATGGTGTTCCCATAACTGGTGACTAGTCGGATCTAATTTTGAAACGATTAAATATACGATAATGTCATCCCATGTATCTGAATTAATGCCAATATTTTTTAAAGAATTAAGACATTCTAATGTGGTATACAATAATTGTTTGACAAGGTGTGCTGATTCTTGAGCAAGTGTTTTAAGTCCAAACAATTTTTTGAATATGCTGTTAGCAATATATCTTTTGTTATTAAATCTTTTTTGTAACGTTTCCCAGGCTTTGGTGTAGTTGTCATTTGTAACTGGTATATTCCTCAATAACTGTTCTGCCTCCTCAGCTACAAGAGACTTTAAATAATGTAGTTTCTGGACATCATCTAAAGTAGTATTTTTATGTATCACAGATGTAAATAAATCCCGAAACGATGGCCAGTCGGTATAATTACCCGAAAATGTGGGTATCTGTATCGCAGGTAACTTAATTTCTGTATTTGTACTAGTTCTGCTCGGGCTAAGTGTATTATTTAATGACAATTTATTCAATTCACCTAACTTTTCTTTTAAAGATGTCTTATAATTAACATAAATTTCTTCCAATTGCTCAAAAATATCTAAACTAAAATATTCAATGGTGCGTTTTTGTTCGCGAGGAATGAACGATAATATTTCTTCGTGTACCGCGGTGAACGAAGAGTACAACCTTTCTAAAGATTCCAAGCGTGTTTCGACATAACTTGGTGTTATCTGGGATTCTGGTGTATTAAGATATTTTGTTTGAGCCTTTTGTATCCGCTCAAACCTATCCTCTTGAAGATTAATTAAACTTTGGACTTGTTCCATGTTAAAGAACCAAATTTATGTATAAAAAACAAAGAGGATACAAGTTAATAACTGTGCCGTCATCAAGCAGACCAACGGACACTACCCAATTAACAAACACAAGTTTGTTTTGTAAATATTTTAAATTTCAAATATTCGACTAAACACAAACACAAACCCAACTTAAATAGTCGAATATTTTAAGCTTAACGCAACAATACACTCAGACCGAAATATTCGGCAATCGAAGGACCATGTTTTGTTCCCTACGTAACCGTGTCCGAAATTTGGACGACTCGACCAACGCAACGAAAGAACAACCGAAAACTACAAAACAACAACCACAATGAAAACGCAAAGAACAGCAACCAAAACACCAAAGAGCCCGCGACCAGCGGGAG
>NW_013525261.1:1305-4721 GCF_000836215.1 Papilio polytes | reverse complement strand
ATAAGTTGTCTAATAGTAGTTTATAAAAACATTTCCGTTTATGGATTATCAATGAATTTTCGGATGTTAGATAACTTATCTATATCACATACTATCTAATATTTTGATTTCTCAGTATTTTTGTTTCGATATTTATGGAATTAAGGTAATTAGCATGTAATTACAATGCACGAGGGGCGAGAATTGCGTAAGTGTTAACGTGCTCGATGAATACGATTACTAAGGACAGGGACACACTAGATGGAAAATATTGCATTGATGATGGGTACTATTATGAGTTTTAAGAGTTTGTAGCTTAAGCAACTGAACGGATCACGATGAAATTTGGCATAGATGTAGAGGATAGTCTGGAAGAAGTAATAGGCATACTTTTGTCTTTTTTAATTTGTAGCTAACGGAGACGCGGGCGAAGTAACATGCCAATAAAATAGATTAGCTTGCATGCCAGTTAATAAGAGAGGACGAGACGAAATATGTCAGTGTTAACCTCTAAACTTCGTATCTCTCAACTTGAAAGCCTGTAGCTGTCACAAAATGTGCTACTTTCTGGTATTCCAGTAAGTAGCACAAAATTATTTCCAGATTATCCTCTACATCCATGCCAAATTTCATTGAGATCTGTTCAGTAGTTTAGGTTAAAAACTCTAACAAACATCTATCCATCTATAATTTAGTATTTACTAGCTTTCGCCCGCGACTCCGTCCGCGTGGTATTAAAAAAAAAAACAAAAATAAAAAACCCTATGTGTTCTTCCATACTCTGCTCTACATCTATGCCAAATTTCATTCAGATCCGTTCAGCCGTTTAGGCTACAAACTCTAACAAACATCCATCCATCTAAACTTTCGCAGTTATAATATTAGTTAGATAATATTAGTAAGATTATAACAATGACAATTCGCATGCGCTCGATATCGATTAGTCGTAATGTCCGGACATTTGCATATTTTATCTCTGTCCATGTTATAGCGGTTTACATTGACTACGTTGTCTATAGTTAGACGATTGTAAATTGCTGAGATTAACTTGAATTTGAAGCAATGATAGCTAACTGTTAAAGATACCGACCGTAATAAATGACGTCATAGTTTAAAACGAATGTTAATGTATATCTATACTTCTATACTATTACAATAAACACACTTCTTTGTTGCTTAAGATGTTAGCAATTACAGCATATTTCTGAATAATTTTTTTTAATAAAAAGCCATACACTTACGTCACGCTTTAGGCTATATATTTTCGCCACTAAACTTAGGGGGTTAATATTTTGGATAAAAACCCTAATGTGGGAGACCATAAGTTGCTGCCAACATCAAGGAAGCAAGGTTGTCATCGTCATGTCATTTTGACATTTGCAATTGATAATTTGACACATGTAAACAACAAAATAAAATTTTCATAATTTTATGCGGATGAAGTCGCACGGGAACAGCTAGTTGTGAATACAAGTGTATTTTATAATTAGGTAAGTGGTTAAATTATTATGAATATTTAAGGGTAATGACGTATTACTTGACAGGAAATTTCAATATTCTCTATGTTACTTTTATGAGTTAAAATAGACAAGTAAATCTGACCGCAACAGGATACGAGTTACTATACCGTATTAGGTTATTAAACGACATATTTCCGCAATAGACTTCCGATACATGTTAATAGACGAGGTTATTAAATTTTATTACAAAATAAAAAATATCTCAGATAAAACAATATCAAATGCGGTTCTTGAAAAATAGATATATGCCGACTACACTTTTCAGAAACTATATCAAATCTATCTAAACAAACTTATCTTTATAAGGCTCTTATCACTTATTTCAAAATTTAATTTGATGTAATGATTGTGTCGATTAAAATGCTAAAACTTTTACAGCCTTACAAATAAACACGATATAAAGTTAAACATAGCAAAATTTGTACTAATATTTGCTTATACTCAGTTTATTCCTAAGGTTAACTTTATAAAAATAAATAAATAAAATAAAACACTTTTATTTTTATACCGCGTTTATTTTTAAGGCTATTAAACTATATTGTTAACTAGTGTCATGTATGAATCTTATATCTATTGAATTCCGCTATACATGCGTAAATAAACCTCCTGATAAACCTTCTTCTCTCGTTCACCACTCCTTATAAAGTAAATTATTTTCCAGGGTCTCGTCGTCGCGCCGGCGGTAGGGCTGCGGCGCTCCGTCGGGCGCCTTCGGACTCTGACTGCTCGGGCGAGACCGCCTCGCTGTCCGCGGACAGTGCAGAGCGCGCGCCCCGGGCTCCGCCCCAGCCCGCACGACAGACCAAGTCTAGAGGGTGAGTAATTTTGGTTTTGATTCGTATATCCGAGTTGTGAAGAGTACACCTGGTAGACCTAGAAAGAGTTGCATGGATTGCGTGAAATGTGACATGATTAAGGGAGTGATGACTGAGATGACGGATGATAGAGTTATCTGTTGTGCTGACCCTACAAGAGTAGAATAGGGGGGGACAATGATGACTTGTAGATCTTTCAATGTAGTATTCAACGATTTCAAATGAAATTTTGTAAGCAACTAGTACCTGTCAATTACGTAAATAAGGAATTTTGGTCCTCAACACAGAAGTCGTCGTCGCGGTAGCGAATGGGAGGTTCTAGAAGGACTTAAAGATGGCCAGCGGTTTGAAAAGCGACCCGAAGTCTTCAACGGCTATCTGCATAAGAAAAGGAAATGGCCGCTGAAAGGATGGCACAAGGTATGTTTTGATCCAGGCCTTTTGGGCATCTCAAATAGCGGCATTAGTAGGCTATGGAACGGCCATAAGTGGTAAATCAAGACCACACAGCAAAATTAACAGCCTGTCCCACCACTGATAGAGGCTCAGATAGCTTAAAAATGACGTCACTGTCAGATCAAAATTCGATATTTCCATCAACTTTTTACACGTTGGATTGATATCTGACAATTTACAATTTGGTAGGACAGGCCCTAAGTCTGTGATGAAATAATTTTGAGTCTTGTCTCATTAATTTGTGCCGATAACTAAATTCTAGTCTCTATATCCCTTCGATAAAGGAAATGTCGTATGAAAAAGCGAAATATCTTTTTTCTAAGTGTCTCACCAGTAAGTATAGGCAACGAATTTGCAATTGCTAATGTCTATGGGTAATATGATAATTTAGAGAATTCAGATGGTCGCTAGCATGCCATCTAATAATGAAGAAATCTTTATATTTTAACCCAGATATGATATACTAGCTTTCGCCCGCGACTTCGTCCGCGTGGAATTAAAAAAAAACAAACGTGAGTAGCCTATGTGTTCGTCCAGACTATCTTCTACGTCTATACCTAATTTCATCGAGGTCTGTGCAGCGGTTTAGACTACAAATTCTTACAAAAATCCATCCATTTAAACTTTCGAATTTTTAATATTAGTA
>NW_013525261.1:0-1199 GCF_000836215.1 Papilio polytes | reverse complement strand
GTCCAAACTATCTTCTACGTCTATACCTCATTTCATCGAGGTCTGTGCAGCGGTTTAGACTACAAATTCTTACAAACATCCATCCATTTAAACTTTCGAATTTTTAATATTAGTAAGATAACACATGCCAGAGGAGTAGACAGAGACCATAGATCTATTTAAATAAAAAATGAATGAAAAGAATTTTATTGTTGTCACAAAAACAGTTTCTTATGAGCTATGTGAAAAAATAACACAATCCTGATTCTTTCGTTTATAGTTTTGTGGTCAGTGGGTTATTTGTTTTTCAGCGTTTCTTCGTAGTAGATGGTGGTATTTTGGTATATGCGCGGTCTCCGTCGGATGTGGCTCCCGGTCGGCTGCACGGCTCAGTCGATGTCGGCCTCTCAGTTATATCGGCGAAGGCGCGCCGGCGACGTATCGATATCGACGCTGATGAGTTCATATACCACCTCAGAGCTAAGACTCCAGATGTCTTTAGGACCTGGTTGAATGTTCTAAAGGCACACAGGTGAGTGGAAAAAAATCAAGACAAAATAAGCGTATTTTTTGTCTTGAATTACCTTTTTTTTGCAAAAAAATGTTTTATATACTTGTTAAGGTAGTAAAAAAGAATAAGCTTAAGTGTAAATCTAGCTTAAATCGTTATAAGTCTAAAGAATTACTTCAAACGCTTAAAAAATGTCAAAAAAATCTCATAAAACAATAAAAAAAATATTTATAACGAAATAAACAATAATTTTTAAACACATATTTGTCTTATGTCCTCAAAATGTACGAATATTCTTTAAAAATCGTTATTTAGTTTACATTGCCTTTTTTTAATTTAAGTTTTTTTTTTCAGGTTATTTCGTCAACATTTATTGACTTTTGGCGTAAGAGAATCTGTTCCAAAAATTCACGCGCCTTTAGAAGATCTACCTACTGAGACTCCAACACGTAAGTGTAATTTCTTTTTGTTTTTCCATTTTAGTGATTTTCAACCTTATGAATGAAAGGATAAGGTCCATTTTGTTATGCGCATGCTGTTTGATTGATTTTTTGATAAATGTACATTTTAAATATCGCTAAGTGATTCTGAATTAAAACTATGATTGTTATATCATGGTACGAACAACATTTTTACTTGATTTTTTAACTTTTTTTTTCTTAAAAATGATCGTTAAATTTGAGTCAAATATCATAGATATTGACTAATT
>NW_013525260.1:0-1684 GCF_000836215.1 Papilio polytes | reverse complement strand
ATGTAACATAACTCAATAACTACTGGACCGATTTCTAATACTCTTTCACCATTAAAAAGCTACGTTATCACTTAGTAGCATAGGTTACTTTTTTAATTATACGCGCATAAAGTTGCTATCTATACTGATATTATAAAGAGGAAAGATTTGTATTTTTGTATGTATTGAAATAACTTAAAAACTTCTGGGCCGATTTTAAAGATACTTTCACCGTTAGAAAGATAATTTATACGTGAGTAACATTGGCTATATTTTTTAATTTCCCGCGAGCGAAGTCGCGAGCAACAGCTAGAATTAATCTGCAAAAATCATAACCGTTGCTTATCTAATGTTATTTTTTTCCATAGAATTTCACAGCAATCGAAATTTCAACGGTTAAAGATAAATATCTAACGAAAATATTTACTTAAACGATATATTTCTTAACAAATAAATAGTACAATATTATCTCGACCCTGACTAAATCATAAATTTCACGAAAGTAATTTGGTGCGAATTCTCAATATTTCCTTCCACTTGAGAAAACGTTGAGGACGCAATACGGAGAGTTCGGCTACGAGGGCTTAGCTCTAAAACAAAGTCGTATATCACACGCGCGTGCTCGGATAACCTCACAATGATATCGAACATTTTTATCCATAGACTAATAAATTCTATTTAAAAAAAACACAATAGCCTTTACAAACCGAATCTCTATATTCCATTGTAATATAATATACCTTATTATATACTAGTTTTCACCTGCGACTTTGTCCGCGTAGAATTTAATAAAAACAAAAGTAGGCATAGGCTTAGTTTTGTTTATTTTGAAAACTCGTAGTTTTTTGAAAAAGAACGTAGAGGATACTCTGAAAGAGCACCTGTGTTATGTCTATGCCAAATTTCATCAAGATCCGCTCAGCCGTTTAGCCTACCAACTCTAACTAACGCATCCATCCATCGATCTAAACTCTCGCATTTATAATATTAGTAAGAAGTAAGATAATTTCCGATATCTATAATCCGGATAATATTCTTATAATCCTGTCTTTAAATCTTGTATTGTTGTCTTGACGAAAGGTAAAAATGGGGTTTGTTGTAAGTGAAAATTTTTACATTGTTTTTATTCACAATTCAAAAATAGAATGAAACACTATCTATAGAGTTTCAGTATGTTTTATTTATGTATAGTTTTAGCAGTGACGTACCATGTTTGGTTAACGAATATTATAATTACAAAGTCTTTGGTATTTTAATATAAATTGTAGACCTTTTACCGTGATTACAATAAAGGTTACATTTTTATCATATTAAATCCTTTAAACACGCACAATAAAAAAACACGAACTTTCTAACATCTACTCTATACTAATATAATAAAGCGTAAACACACACTACTTCGTGGCGTAGGATGTCAGAAAACATAGTATATTTTCAAATAATTCTCTCTTCAAAAAAACCATACACTCATGACATGCTCTATTTTCACGCTATTAAACTTAGGGGGTAAATTGGAACAAACCTTCATGAGGGAAAGGGACCATAAACTACAAGCTGCCAACATTAAGGAAGCAAAGTTATTAAGGTAACAGTGATTTTGACTTTTTTTTATAACATAAGGTGGCAAACGAGCAAGCGGTCACCTGAATCCGCCAAAATGGCGAAGCGACCGCTGCCCTTAGACATCCGCAATTGCAAATGCGTT
>NW_013525259.1:0-1404 GCF_000836215.1 Papilio polytes | reverse complement strand
TCTTATTGAAATTTTGCACAGATATAAAACAAAGTCTGGAGTACACATGGGATAAGCTTCATCCCCGAGAAATTTGCGGTTCCCGAGAAATACGTAGTTTTTTGTAATTTATATAGTTCGTATGTTTTCTAATTCCACGCGGTCGAAGTCGCGGGCAACAGCTCGTACTTCATACTTCATGCTAATATTATAAATGCGAAAGGGATGGATGGATGTTTGTTAGAGTTTGTAGCCTAAACTGCTGAAAGGATTTCGATGAAATTTGGTATAGATGTAGAGGATAGTCTGGAAGAACACATAGGCTACTTCAATTTTTTTTTATTCCACGCGGACGGAGTCGCCGGCGAATGCTACTATTAAAATAATATAATAAAACCTTTCTAGTTTTTTGTTTTTAAAACTAGATGCCAAAAACGATTTACTAAAACAAAAGATCAACTTGTCAGAATCATTTCATTGATGATTTTTCAAAAGATATGATTTTATAAAAAAATACATTTGTATAACTCTAAGGTTTTAGATTAATTTTTATTTTTATTCATTCACAATGTCGTCCAAAGCTTGTTACGAAACTATGCCACTGTAAGTTGAATTGGATATTTTTAACAATTTCTCTACAAAACTTATTGCATACCTATCTGCTTACTTCCTTAAATCATAGGCGTGAGCGCTTACGCATAGTAAGAACTCAACAAGCCCCGAGCCACATAATGGATAACTCCCGTAGAAATAACACAAAAATATGTAATCGTATAGACAGTCCCAAATTAAAGCGTTTTTTTACAATAAGGAGGCAAATGAGTTAGCGACCACTTATTCCGCCAAAATGGCGAAGCGACCGCTGTCCATAGACATTCGAAATTGCAGATGCGTTACCTACCCTTAATCGACGGAGGAGGAGACGCACATAAAGAGATTATTTCCCCTTCCTATCGTCTCCTCCACTGTCAAATCAACTTTCCAATCCAATCCTTTTTTTTATAAAACAAGGGTCCCACGAGAAAGGGACTAAAATTACATTTAAATAAAAAGCGGTTCACCCAAGTACTTTTCTAAAAGCAACACAACAGACTAGCTTATATTCTGTTGAGTTTTACTACATTTTATTATTATATACCCAATATGAAATATGTATGACATTCGCCAGCCAGTAGTTAACCTTATAAACGTGGCCTAGTCCCACCAAACATAGCATAGGAACCGAATCTTGACAACACTGTTTCTTATTAATCTAACGTTTACAATGTTTAGTGTTTCAATTGGAATAATGTTAGCATAATTTTGCAGATACGTGAAATATCACGCGGCCGGCATCAAGTCAGGTCCCCGCGACGGGAACCCCCCATCGCAGTACCTCTACCCATTTTGCTGCCAAGTACGTCGTAGTCACTACTAGCTATGGCC
>NW_013525258.1:0-1532 GCF_000836215.1 Papilio polytes | reverse complement strand
ATTCATCGAGACATTAACAGCATGGTGCGCTAGGCTACCATAATTAATGATACTGCAATTCCTATCATTTTCACGATACTCGTAACTGCACAAACATGAACCATGAAATAGTAATAAATTATTTCATAAATAACTATTAGTTACTAATATTATAAATCTAAATTCAAATGCACGAATGACAACGAAGGCCTTTGACATTAGATAACGAGTACCGTTACCATGGCAACCCCCACTTCCTTAATGTTGGAAGCTTGTAGTTTATGGTCGCTTTTGTCCAATATATTTACCCCCTAAATTTAATAGTTCAATCAAAGTTTAATAGTCAAATAGCGTTAAAACATATAGTATAAAGTGTATCGTAGTTGTAGGGTTTTTTTAATAAAATATGAATTAATTAACAACATGCTGTGATTGGTGAGATCTTACGACACGAAGTAGTGTGTGTTTACGATTTATTATATTTGCATAGATATATATAGTTTACATATATACTTAAAACGTCCATTAAGAAATTGTGAGCGTTCGATTCGAAATCCCCGCGTTTAATTAAGTTTTATATCACGTTCAACACCTATGGCCGTCACAGGCATTTTAGTGACACACGAGCGGTTACATCAGCTAATGAAGCTTGAAACTTTGTACGATGAGTGAAAACGACACCGACCGTGTCATTAATGCTCACTACACTGATTTTCCCCGTTATAGAATTTAACTTTCGTAACCCTTTCTATACACCGTCTTTAAAATGATCAGGTGCTTAACATAATACATTTTAGTTGTTGGCAGTCAGAATTCGTTGGGTAAATTTTGTTTTTACTATGCAATTAACTATCCATATAAATTCCTGTGTTAAAATTTAGACGGAATAAGAATATTTTTTTTGGGAAATCCATCTGGTTATATTTCCTGTAATAATAGAAAAATCATGTTACAAATTTTAATAAACATTTAGAGTTATTTTATGCATATTTTCAATATCATTTTAATAAAAAAAATTACGAGATTGAACCGACATTGGGTCTGGCTAAGATCCAAGCGGTTGGTTACTGACGCAACCGCAACCGTGTCTAGATAAATTCTTTTATTACAAAATGCGACAATTTTCGATAATATTTTCTGCGATATCAAACGTTCGGTTAGTTTACATACCCAATATTATTACTTTGCACTTGAGGTTAAACGAAATGGATACTTTATAGGTACCGTAGTAAATAATTACATTGAAATCGTATGCATATTATTTTTTCGTTGACAAGAATAATTATTTATAAGACCCAATCAGAGAACTTCTGAAATATTTGAATGTTTCTAAATCCTTTTTTGTAACAAAGTGAATAGATACGTTTGTACAAATATTCATTACGTTTTCTGTTTTATTTATTCGAAAATGTTTAAGATCTTGTAACAGACATGCCATTAAAGATTTTTAAAGCATTATCAAAACCTTATAATAATACGAGCTAGTCAAGAAGTTAAAAAATTTAAAGGGCTACAATTCTTCCATACATCATTTTTATGTAGGTCTTATAGTT
>NW_013525257.1:0-1513 GCF_000836215.1 Papilio polytes | reverse complement strand
CCGTACTCGCCTACTGCGAGAAAGCAGCCGTTAGGTAACGTATTTAATCACGTCACGGACAAAATAATAACCGCACTGTTATTTAAAGTTAGCAACATCGCGAAGTAAGGTTTAAGATTAAACATAACTATATAAGTAAAAAAAAATTAGAACTTCATGTCTATTTTGATTTGTTAGATTTGATTTACTAGAAACCGACCCCATACGGATTATTCCCAACCGTCACCCCGCTGTGTCCCAACGTGAGAATAAAAAGTTTCATCCGTCACACTTTTTAGTCCCACCATCACCAATAAGGTGACAGGTGGAACCGTTATTAAATAAAATGAGTCCCAATCGTCCTCACGTCGCAAAAGGAGGGACGGATGAAACTTTTTATTATCATCTGTCTCCACGTGGGCACAGAGCGAGGTGACGGTTGGGAATAATCCACTCATACAAGTATCTATCATCATATATTACTGTTTTTGTCTAATTGTTAGTTTATTTTATATCAGTATTCCTTTTGCTGTTGACGTTAAAATTATTTATGATTGTCTTGTGTTAAAATTGTCACTCGTGTAGGGAGGACGTGTGCGTGCTGTCGGCGTCAGGCACGGCCGCCGTCATCAACCTGGACTGCGAATTTGTCAACGAAGAACATCCTGTTACAGGTTAGCTGTTTATATAATTCTACTGATCCTATGATATGCTGAGAGTTCCTGAAGTTTGCTTTAAATCGTGGTTCGTATATCACTGAAACTTTTATCATTGTACAGACTTTGTTCGCTATTGCTTCTGTATTAAAGACAGCTATTGTTTCGTCAAATTATTCACCTTTACCCCACATGAAGATATAAACATAACCCATGTTAAGATTAAATTTCGAATTAAGTTATAAGTGTAATTATTCACCTTTTTTACTTTTGATAATCTGAGAACCAATCATAACGCTTTGTTGATGATGTCACAAAACTCCGGCCACGTTTAGCCGGACGAAAATGACTGTAGATTTGTTTTATTTTTTAGCTCAATGGTTAATTTTTTTTTGTTTATCATACTAATATAAATGGGAAAGTTTAGATGGATGAATGGATATTAGAGTTTGTAGCTTAAACGGATTAATGGATTTTGATGAAATTTGAAATAGACGTACAGAACTGTCTGGAAGAACACATAGGCTGCTCACTTTTGTTTATTTTTACTCTACGCGTATGGAGTCGCGGGCGAAAGCTACTACTAATACAAATGCGATAGTTTAGATGGATATTTGTTAGAGGTTGTAGTTAAACTGAACGGATTTCAATATGGATCGAATCAAGAAGAGACATTCTTGTTTTTAATTTCACGCGGACTTGGGTTTGGTCTTATAAGTAGAAGCGGTTAAAATATATATTTTTTTAGTAACATGAGGTGGCAAACGAGCAAGCGGCCATCTGAATCCGCCAAAATAGCGAAGCGACTGCCCAAGACATCCGCAATTGCAGATGCGTTGCTTACCCTTATAGGACGGAGGAGGAGACGCACATAAAGA
>NW_013525256.1:0-672 GCF_000836215.1 Papilio polytes | reverse complement strand
CATTTTATTAAGATAATACAAACAGGCTTTGTTACTGTACGCAAGTAAGGTAAAATATATTTGAATGATTGACTAAGTTTTTCGCGGGCGAAACCTAGTTATATCTATAGTTTCAATATTCCATTAATTTTCTAACGATTCTTTGGATGTTTTCTGTTTATCAATGGAGTAAACATTTAATTTTTTAATGACTGGTTACCTCTATTTAATTTTTATCTTAGACTAAAGTAAAACTAATTGAAATTGATGAAATTTACTTTGTAGAGTAAATAATCTTAGCAAAGATATACATATTTAACAAGTTAAGAGGATAGGATTGCAAATATTAAGAAACAATTAAACCAAGTGATATCAAAAGAGTAATATTTCTAAAACACATAAAATTCCGCTTACATTTACGAAGAATAATATCATAAGAAGCTTTCAAAGTTATTATGATATAATATGCATGAAACTTTTGGATCGGGGACGCTCGAGTTTAGCTGTTATGTAACTTTTATACGAAAAACTAATAACTTCTAATATGATAAGCATGAGTTTGTAATTTATACTTTTGATTTGATTTAAAAACCATACAAACTATAGACTAGTATAAGGTTGGCGTGGTATGGGCATGTTATGAGAGATGAATCGCATGTTACAAGGAGAACGTTAGTTATGAGTGTGGAAGGG
>NW_013525255.1:0-809 GCF_000836215.1 Papilio polytes | reverse complement strand
CTCTTCCCTGGCCAGTACCCCGCCCTGCCACTGCACACCCCGCACGGCAACCATCTCTGGAAGACTCACGTGGCGCACAAACGATCGCCTTTTATTTACATAAAGGAATTTCATAGATCTTTACTATCAGCTATGAAGGTTTGTAGATGTGTAAATTTGTATGTATGTATTGGTATTAGTAAACGCAATAAATGGTATTTAATCTTAATTACTATGTGACAAGTATTTAGGATACGAGTATATGTTGTTTCAGAAGCTAGAGATCGATCAGAGTCAATTGGATCGCATGATAGTCAGCGACCGGGTGGTGCAACTCGACACTATGGACTACTACAAGAGGAAGCACTATTTCCAAAGTCTCTTAAATATCCTCAGGTGCGTCCTCACCCACCAAACCGCACGTTGTATCGACGTAATGCAAATAATGGGAAGTAGCGTTTTAATACATTATAATAACTTACTTTAATTAGCACGAAAGTGGTAGAGCACGCTTTAACATCTTCGCACGAATGGGCCGGATCACATATACCGCAATACCATGACCACATAGAAGATAGGCTTGATGTGGGAGCAATTCCACGTACAGTCTGATGAGTGTGGTGCCGGAGGCCGAATTTTGGTCCATTTTCCTTTCCACCTTTTCTTGAGAGAGATTGATGGGAAGGAAAAGTGGATTTAACGGTGGAGGAGACGCATCTGAAGAGGAAATATCCTCTTTATGTGCGTCTCCTCCACCATCGATTAAGGGTAGGCAACGCATCAGCAATTGCAGATGTCTATGGGCAGCAGTCGCTTCGCCATTTCGGCGG
>NW_013525254.1:0-1556 GCF_000836215.1 Papilio polytes | reverse complement strand
ACGTGAAGGTCAACGAGACGTACATAACACCTACCAGAAATATAAACACCCGTATTCACAAACAATACTTGGCTGTGCGTACTTCTAACACTGTGCAAAGAACAACATTTCTCAGTGCGTTCGTTTTGGCAAGCCTTCTGATTCATAAACGACACTTAAGTAACACTTCGTTGAGGGAACGCACTGCGTTAGATACCGCTCCGTGATTGGTCCATTTGTGTTGCAAAATTCACTACATAGCTTGTCAGACAAAATGTTGACATTAATAACAATATAATAACCTCAAAGGAAGTTTGTTTTGCAAAAGAAATCAACCAAGACATTGCTTGGATACGTGTTAATTATTTTGTACGTTGTACGGTTATTGCCGTTGCCATGTGGTAAGTGAAATTTTAGATACATTATTTTACGATCATCGTTGTTTACTGTTGATTACAAATACAATTTGTAGGTTTACAAAATACATGTAGAGTATTATCTGGATAATTTGGAGAATGTCTCACTCCCCAAAAAAAAAACCCCAAAGGACTTCAACACCCCCAAAGGTAAGTTTCTATATACAGTGCTAGTGTATATATGTATCCTACTTATAAAATTTGGTATATTATGTATCATGAAGTTGCTATTATAAATGGTTTTTTTATGTATTACAGGTAATAAAAACCTAATAAGGGAAACTCTGTCTCGGATTCATCGAACTGAATTGAATACCCAACATGGCCAGGCATTATTTGAATTGGGAATGGAGAGAGAAAATTTTTTATTTCAAACAGAAAAAACCACCTGGAATATGAATAAAATATCCACAAGTTACAAATCGAAAAATTAGAATTAGAAATTGATATTTTAAAACAGAAAAATAATAAAAAAACTAATAACATTAGAAGTATTTTATTTGACTTTATTATACAATATTACTTAAGAGGGGAGGTCAAAAAGTTCACTGAATAATGGGGATGGAGTTGAAGTTAAAGATGTAACTTGCTGACTTCTTCCTGGTTCACTTATGTACAGGTTGATAACTGAAAAGTTAATGACTTGATTTGGTGTGTTGACTTTCCTTTACTTCTGTGTAAATTATATACTTATACCTATTTTATTTAAGGATCCTAGAAATTACGTATTATGAACATCCTCCTAAATAAAAGTCCTGATGAAGATTCTTCTCTTCTTTGAGTTCTATGGTTTGATGCTGGTAATTTCTTTCTTCGCCAATAATTTCAGGAATGCCATGGTGTCTTAAAATATTATAAAATATAGCAATAGCTACTATAGTATGGTATCGGGTAGTTAAATTTGTTGCCATCTTCTTTGACAGACATGGAAAGATTCTTACCAACCAACACTATGCGTTGTCTAAAGTAGCTGCGGAGCTACTTTATCTGTGCGTTCATTTTAGGGAACGCATAGTGCGCTGTGGCACTTAAGTGTTGTTTGTGAATTGATTTTACCAGCCCTGTGCGCTCGAGCACACTGTGAGACCTCACAGTGTCGTTTGTGAATACGGGCGAAAATCACTTAATTTTATTGGTAAATAAATCACGATAGCAAATCGA
>NW_013525253.1:0-742 GCF_000836215.1 Papilio polytes | reverse complement strand
ATAAAATATAGAATAAATAATTCTTTAAAATATTTTTTGATATTATTGTCGCCATCACAACTTAACATATTTCTAACTAATTGCATACAAAGCCCAAACACATGTAAATTTGCCCGTGCGTATAATCATGTGGTCACGGTGGTCATTTTTTTTCTCGAAAAATAATTGGACTTGCGTACCGTTACGCTTTTTTTGAATAACACACATGATAACTAAGTTAAAATACGAATTGAAAATTTCCTTGGAACAAAATTTTTTCCTCTCACTTTTTATCTTTTACACCGACTTGTTTCCTATAAGCTTTTTCAAAAACAGCGCCAACGTTTGTCGAATAAAACCGAAAAAAGACTACTTCCCATTCGTTTGTTTTTCATGCAAAAAAATAACAATTTGAAATAGTATTATATTGGACAACAATCGCTTGTAATTATCGTAAAATCTGGATGTTCTATTTTTTTTGTTTTTTTTTTTAAATTCGAAACCAATTTAAAATAATAACAGTTTCTCAAAGATGGAGTAAGAAATTTTGTTTTGTGAAAATTTCCAATACTTTTTTTTATTTTGTTATCTAAGCTACGAATTACACAATATACAAGGATTACCATGAATATTCGTGAGAAAGTTTTCGTAACGTTATCGACAAAATTTATATTAGATTTGTGCACCCACCGGGCGTAAAGTGCAACAAGAAATCTTACACCCGTATTCACAAACAATACTTGGCTGTGCGTACTACTAACAC
>NW_013525252.1:0-1444 GCF_000836215.1 Papilio polytes | reverse complement strand
ATGTATGGATGGATGGATGTTAATAAGTATCTACTAAACTACTGAAGGAGTATTAGTGAAATATCATCCATGTAGAGGTTACTTTATAATTAGATTTTTTTTAACAAGTATTATTTAGGTTTTGTACAAAAATAAAATGTGAAAATCTATTTTTTTGCATTTCTTAACTCTTAAGGTGTAAAACTTTCCTGTATTAATATTTTTATATATGTTTCCAGACCCGTCAGTTCCAGCAGTCCCTCAGCTACAGTTCCTCGTGTGTGTCGGCGTCGGAGTTTTTCGATGCTGAGGAGCACGAGGACTTGAAGCCGGAGATCATTGACGCTGATGAGGCAAGTTTGTGGGTTTGCGTAATTATTATTAACACTGTTTAACTAATTTAAGTGTAAATTATAAATATGTTTGTCATTTCAGGGCGGTGTGATAGAGCTGGATGGGGACTCCTCCTCGGAGGCGGGCTCCCTCAGCAGCGAGGAGGGCTCCGCCAGCTCTGACAACTCGGAGCCCGCCACACACTGTAAATATTCACAACATTACTGCTAAATATAACAGACTAGCTTTCTACCGCGACACCGCGTGGAATAAAAAAAAAGTGTTCCTTTGTGTTCTTCCAGACTATCCCCTATATCTATGACAATCATCGAGATCCGTTCAGCAGTTTAGGCTACAAACTCTAGCAAACATCCATCTACACTTTCACATTTATATAGTACTAGCTTCCCGCGACTCCGTTAGCGTTAAACGTAGCCTATGTTACTCACTGACAACGTAGCTTTTTAATGGTGAAAGATTTTTTGAAATCGGCCCAATAGTTTTTGAGTTATTTTATTATAATCAAAGTTTTTCTCTTTATAATATTAGTATAACCTTTAAGATTAAGGACCTGTTCTACCAAATTGCACACTCTCTGATAATCGAACGTATAAATGTGGAAATATCGGATTTTATATGACAGTGACGTTATCCGCTATCTGAGGCTCTATCAGCCGGTTTTGGGGCAGGCCCTAATTTATCCTATTGTTAGAATGAGGCGTCTTTACAACAGTGTATCAAATGATCTAGACATCTTTAATCCTAAATTTGTAGTCTTCAAAAATAACGTTACAAAATTATTGCAACAAGTATGTTTGTTTTTCTTTGTCCTTAATTTCTCTTTGAATTTCCTATTGTCAGATTAAATCCCAAAAATGTGTTTTAAAAAAACCCTTTAAGTATATAATAATATAACCATCACTATTTCACATTTTTTTCATAAATGTCTTATACATGTTGTGTACACCTACTTCGGTTTAAAACATTGTTTTGTTAATTCAATATTCTTGCTTGTATGTATTAGTTTTAAGCTGTTTGGTGAACCTAATAAAATAAATAATTGTACCGTTATTCCAGTGGTGTCAGCAGAGCCGTCGCTGGCGAGGAACGGCGCGGTGTCGCGGGCGGGGGC
>NW_013525251.1:0-1215 GCF_000836215.1 Papilio polytes | reverse complement strand
TAGCTGTGTTCAACGCCGACCACAGACATAAATCGAATACTAGAGCAAGCCAAATATATTAATGTATACAGTATATGCGGTTTCATATCGCTAATTTGCGTATTTCATTATAGACTATTTCATATTTGGTAACCACTATATCTGAATATTACATTAGTGGTAGAGCCCGCTTAAACATCTTCGCACGAATGGGTCGGCTCGCCCGGTGAAATACCACGACCACACAGAAGACAGGCGTGAAGTGGAAGCAATTCCGCGTTTCGTCTGATGAGTGTGGTGCCAGAGGCCTAATTTTAGTCCCTTTCCCGTCCACCTTTTTCTTTAAGAGAAGGATGGATGGGAAAGTTGATTTGACGGTGGAGGAGACGCATAGGAAGGGTAAATGTCCTCTTTATGTGCGTCTCCTCCCTCGTCAATTAAGGGTAGGTAACGCATCATCAATTGCGGATGTTTATGGGCAGCGGTCGGTCTCTATTTCGATGGAATTAGGTGGCCGCTTGCTCGTTTGCCACCTTATATTATAAATTTGTTTATGAGGTTCGGAGTAGTAAAAGATTTATAAATTCAACCAGTTTTTGTTACAACTGAGAGTGAAACAATCAACGCTTTCACCGGGTCCACTCGGCGCTTTCAACGAACAGAATAAAACAAAAACAGTTAATTACCAAGAAATGTTTGCAAAGCCCTAAATTAAGTTGGAGCAATTGTACCGTAACACTGGAATTTGTTTAACGTTTGTAAGAGTTTAACGTTTTATGTTGATTTTTTAGTTGTATTCTAACTTAAGATTATTCGAAATTATAGACTTTATATTTTTAGATGGCAAAAAAGCTAGTGGTCACCTGAATTCGCCGATGTAGCGAAGAAAAGATGCGATGCATACCTTTAATCAACGGATGAGGGGACGCACAAAAAGACACAGTTATTTCTCCTCCCACTTTTCTATCAAATCTACTTCCCCTTCTACATAAGAAAAAACTAATCACTTCATTTCTGTTGCTCCTAATTTTAATAATTCATTGTAAATTGCGTATTTGATTTTCTCAATGAATTGTAAAGTGTATAAATAATTTAACGTTCTTACTTCTTACATTACAAATGCGAAAGTTTAGATGGAGGGATGGATGTTTGTTAGAGTTTCTAGCTTTAACGGCTGAATAGATTTCGATGAAATTAGGCATCGATGTAGAGGATACTCTCGAATAACACATAGGG
>NW_013525250.1:0-1311 GCF_000836215.1 Papilio polytes | reverse complement strand
TTGAGTTGTATTGTTGATAGAACCTTAGTCTCTGGTAAGTCTGCTTTCGATGACTTGTGCTTGCTGTTTTACTGTCGCTAAGAAGTCGTTTTTTACGCGCTTCTAGCTCCCAAATTCTATATGGCTTGTAGTGTAAATTATCTCTAGAAATGCCTTTTGTTTTACTTGTTGATAAAAGATGGCAGTCTACTTGTTTAGAGTCGGTGTTGCTATAAATCGGCCCTGAGATTAACCACCCTAGTTGTGAGTTTCTTAGTACAGGTAAGTTCGGCCCAAGGCTCTTTTGCTCGTTGCCGATGATTTGCCAGAATAAATCTGCGCCGATTATAATATCTATTGTGTTAGAGCTGTTGAATGTAGGATCTGCTAATTGTATATTTGATGGTAACTTGAGGTATTCGAGCTTGATGGACTTGTGTGGTGTGTTCCCAATGAGCTGGGGTAAAATTGCGCAAGCTTGAGTAACATTGAATTTTCCTATTGTTGATTCTAGACGAACTACACTCCTCTCTGAGATGTAGCCACAGGGTATATTTGACATGCCCATGATGGGTACCGCCTTTGTTTGTATTGTTTTCAACCCCAGTCTCTCCTTCAATGCTTTGCTGATAAATGTAGCTTGGCTACCTGAGTCTAAGAGACAGCGTGCTCTCTGCCTTTCATTGTTCTCCGGATTGACTACTTCGATAACTGCCGTTGATAGAAGGACTTGCGTTGTTGGCTGAGACGATGCGATGTTTGCTACGACTGGAGTGTCGTCAGCCTTAGTAACAGCAGTCTGCACCGCGATATTGGCGGCGGGCTGTGATGGAAAATGCAGCAGTGTATTGTGTCGCTTGCGGCATTGTCGGCAAGATGAACTGCGGCATTCCCTGACATTGTGCCCTCTCTTCAAACAGTTACCACATAGACGTAATTTAAATGCTTCTTCTTGTCTTTGCTCGGGAGGCTTAGCTAGGAAAGCAGGGCAATTATATATGATGTGATCTTGAGTGCAATATGTACATGCGTATGGTGATTTATGTTGTGTTGTAGTATTGACTGGAGTTACATTAGAGTTTGTTGTGCAGGTTAATGTTTTGTAGGCGTGTACGTTTTTACTTAGAATTTGCTGCGTGCTAGTTGCATTTATCTTGTTGTTACATGTTTCTAGGATGCCTGCTCTGTCTTGTAGAAACTTTGTTAATTGATTAAGTTTAGGCATATCCTCAAAAGTGTTTCTTACTTCTTCCCAAGCTCGCTTCGTAGTAGGGTCTAGCTTCATGCAGACCATATGTATAATAATAGTGTCCCACTTCTCTGTGGGCTCAC
>NW_013525249.1:4677-6487 GCF_000836215.1 Papilio polytes | reverse complement strand
ACGGAGAAGACACCCAAGTGCAAGCACACTCAGAGACTCCGCACGAGGACGTGGCCATCACACAAAACTCCTGCGTCCAAGTTCCATCGTCACCCGCTAGTTTCCCGTCTGCAGTAACGGTAACATCAAGTGAACACGACCGCGTGTTGGAGGTAACAAATAAGATCGCTGACGCGATAAATGCAGTTTCGAAGGTAAGGTCAAACCTTTATATTTCTAGTTTCGACCCATCGCTACATAATTTTGAGGCGTGGTGCGATGAAGTAGAATACGTACGTTCGTCAAATGGTTGGGATGATCGAGAGTGCTTAGCACGAATTGGAAACTGCTTAAAAGGTGATGCTCGAATATGGCTAAACGAGTGGATTACGAACGATAGAACTTGGCATAATTTTAAAAATCAATTTAAGGCGTTGTGTCCTCGGCGCGTAGACATAGCGGACATCTTGTTTAATGTTATGAACACAAATTCCGACAGTTACCCGACTTATGCGGAGTATGCACGTCGTTCATTATTACGACTTCAAATTGTTTCCGGATTATCTGAAGAATTAATAGTAGCAATAGTAATTAGGGGTATAACCGATCCACAAATACGAGCAGCTGCAACAAACGCTAACATACCCTCCCAAAATTTAGTCAATTTCCTTTCTATTTACTCAAAACTGTCACCATCAATAACTAACCAGCAAGTTGTAAGAAATAGTAAAATGAATGAGGAAGGAAGTAAAACAATCATAAAAAAAAAAGAACGCACCGATGGAAAAATCAAGTGTTTTAATTGCAGTGCTTTAGGTCATAAGCATTTCCAATGCCCCAAGATAATGTCATCAAATATATCAAGTGCTTCTACATCAGTTACACCTAGTACATCATCTGAAAAAAATAAATCTTGTACTTATTGCAAGAAGCCGGGACATCACATTAACAATTGTTTTGCTAAACAGCGAGCAGATGTTTAGAGAAGACTTAATGTAAATTTTTGTTAAGAGATGAATGATTATAAAAAAAAAAAAAAACGATGATTTTAAATTTAAATTTTAAGAATACCAGTTGACATATTAATTGATAGCGGATCAACTATATCTGTAATTTCAGAATGTGTTGTTAGACACTTTATAGTTACTAAAAATCCCTCTCATTGCAATAGGTGCTGTCACAAAACTACATTACATTAAATGATGAATTCACAGAAATAACATTAGAAATTGACTTTCATAGTGTTACTAGTGAGCATAGGAATACTCCTGTAATAGTAGGAATGGAACTATGCAAATTCAATTGAAAAATTATATTCCTGTAGTCTATAGGCCTTACAAAATGTCTCATAGTGAAAAGCTTCTTGTACTTGAAATAATTACCTTAAAGAAAAGAATAAGTACCAGAGTCTCAATCAGAATATTTTAGTCCAATACTCCTTGTTAAGAAACATGACGGCAGTGTATTTTCCTTGCTAAAGAGATTGAATACCTAGATCGGACTATTTCAAATGGTCAGGTTAGGCCGAGCAAACGAAAAGTAGAAGTATTAATAGAGCCACCTAAACCCACGAATGTAAAGCAAGTCCAACAAGTCATGGGCAATATAATATGAAACTACTCACTGGATCTAATGGAAAAACCACAAAAGCAGCGGCTGAATATGGCTATGGCGTGGTAAATGGACACCTGAAACCTGTGGTGCTTTCTTTGAGTGAGTGTTTATCCTATATCATCTTAATCCACTGCTGCTTGTGTTGAGCTGGGCTCCACTGTTGCTTGTGTTGAGCTGGGCTCCACTGCTGCTTGTGTTGAGCTGGGCTCCACTGTTG
>NW_013525249.1:0-3949 GCF_000836215.1 Papilio polytes | reverse complement strand
CCGGATTATCTGAAGAATTAATAGTAGCAATAGTAATTAGGGGTATAACCGATCCACAAATACGAGCAGCTGCAACAAACGCTAACATACTTCCCCAAAATTTAGTAAATTTCCTTTCCATTTACACAAAACTATCACCATCAACAACTAACCAGCAAGTTTTAAGAAATAGCAAAATAAATGAGGAAGGAAGTAAAAGAATAATAAAAAAAACGTGAACGCACAGATAGAAAAATCAAGTGTTTCAATTGTAGTGCTTTAGGTCATAAACATTTCCAATGCCCCAAGAAATTGCGATCTAATATATTAATTGCTTCTACATCGGTTACACCTAGTACTTCATCTGAAGAAAATAAATCTTGCACTTATTGCAAGAAGCCGGGACATCACATTAATAATTGTTTTGCTAAACAGCGAGCAGATGTTAAGGGAAAACCTAATGTAAATTTTTGTCAGGAGATTAATGATGATTTAAAAAAAAATGATATTACAGCTGGTGTTATTCAAGGAATACCAGTTGACATATTAATTGATAGCGGATCAACTATATCTTTAATTTCAGAATGTGTTGTTAATCACTTCAAAGGTGCTAAAGTCCCCTCCTATCGCATTCTCCAAGGTATAGGAAAGGAAGATGTGTTGTCACAAAACTACATTACCTTAAATGTTGAATTTGCAGAAATAACTTTAGAAATTGACTTTCATATTGTTGCTAGTCAATATATGAACACTCCTGTAATAGTGGGAACGGATGTTTTAAATAGGGAAGGGGTTGCTTATGTTCGCACCAGAGGCAAGCAACGGCTTATTCGAGTAGACAAAGCAAATGTAGTCAAAACAAACTTGCAAAATACCTTAAGTACAGCTTTAGAAAATACAGACAAAGAAAGGCTATTAAATATCATCAACATGTTCTCAGAATACTTTATTACTGGTACAGCAAATACTACTGTAAAGACTGGAACTATGCGAATTCAATTGAAAAATAATATTCCTGTAGTCTATAGACCTTACAAAATGTCTCACAGTGAAAAGCTTCGTGTACGTGAAATAATTAATGACCTTAAAGAAAAGAATATAGTACAAGAGTCTCAATCAGAATATTCTAGTCCAATACTCCTTGTTAAGAAGCGTGACGGTAGTGATAGAATGTGTGTTGACTACAGAGCTTTGAATTCAAATACATACAAGGATCGTTATCCATTACCATTAATAGATGACCATATAGACCGCCTGGGAAAGAGTATCTATTTCACAAGTCTCGACATGGCAACTGGTTTTCATCAGATTCCAATGGCCCCAGAATCTATACATTTGACTGCTTTTGTTACACCTGAAGGTCACTATGAATATTTGAAAATGCCTTACGGATTATCCAATGCTCCAGTTGTGTATCAGAAAATAATGACTAAAACCCTGCGTACCTTTATTGATGAAGGAAAAGTTTATGTTTATATTGATGATGTACTCATCCCCAGTATGACAGTAGATGAAGGACTAACAAATCTTCGTAATGTCTTACAGACGCTTACAGAGGCAGGTTTTGCAATTAATCTAAAAAAATGTATTTTCCTTGCTAAAGAGATTGAATACTTAGGTCGGACTATTTCAAATGGTCAGGTTAGGCCGAGCAAACGAAAAGTAGAAGCATTAATTAAGGCGCCTACACCCACGAACGTAAAGCAAGTCCGACAATTCATGGGCTTGGCGGGATATTTTAGGCGATACATACCAAATTATTCTGTTAGAACATCCTGCATAACCAACCTTCTTCGAAAAGGGGTACAATTTATCTGGAATGAAGAACAAGAGAAAATCCGTTGTGAAATAATAAGCCTTTTGTCTGCTGAACCAACATTATCTATTTTTGATTCTTTGTTACCTACGGAGGTACATTCAGATGCTTCTTCGTTAGGTTATGGGGCAATATTATTTCAAACTCATAAAGACGGGCATAAACGCCCAGTAGCTTATTATAGCAAAGCAACTCAAGGTTCGGAGACACGGTACCATTCATACGAGTTAGAGACTCTGGCTGTTGTGAAAGCTTTACAACATTTTCGCCATTACCTCATTGGGATACATTTTAAAGTAGTTACAGATTGCAATGCGTTAAAATCCACTCAACGAAAGAAGGACTTGTTGCCAAGAGTAGCTCGTTGGTGGATTTACTTACAAGACTACGATTTTGAACTGGAATATCGAAAAGGTACCACCTTATCTCACGCAGATTATTTAAGCAGAAATCCGGTGAATGTCTGTAAAGTACAACGACCTATTAGTTGGGCGCAAGTAGCTCAGGCTGGAGATGCGGAAACACAAAGGCTAATAACAAAACTTAATGAGGGATTGCTTGACAGTCGTCGATATTGTGAACAAAATAACATTCTGTATTACAAGCTATCATCAGTAGGCGAAAAGCCTCGGTTCCTGTGCTACGTTCCGAAGGGACATCGTTTAAGTTTGCTGAGGGTATTTCATGATGAACATCAACATATTGGATCAGACAAAACTGTCGAGCTAATACTAAAACACTTCTGGTTCCCCGGACTAAGGCCCTTTGTAAGAAAATATATTCAACATTGTGTTGTTTGCATAGCACATAAAAGAATACCACGTAAACCTTTTCAACCTATTGAATCGTGGGATAAATCGAATGTTCCCTTCGAGACAGTACATAGTGATGTGTTAGGTCCCTTGCCGGAGTCCAATGGCTATAGATATGTAATTATCATTATTGATTCTTTTACTAAATACTGTATGCTGTACCCTATTTATCGCCAAGATTCTAATGAGTTAAGAAGAGTATTTGAAACTGCTATATCATTATTTGGAGCACCAAAATTATTAGTTGCTGACCGTGGACGCATGTATGAAAGTACGGTCTTCATAAGTTGGATTAAAAGCATGGGCACTGATGTATACTTAATTACCCCTGACATGCACCAATCTAATGGACAGGCCGAGCGCTATTGTAGAACTATTTTGAACATGATCCGAGTGGAAAGTAACTTCAGGCAAAATAAGTGGTCAGATGTTCTTTGGAAGTTACAATTAACCCTAAATGTTACAGTCCAGAAATCAACCAGACAATCACCAATAAACCTACTGATTGGAAACGAGGCCGCAACACCTGTCATTCGACTTCTATTGCGAGATATAGCTCATGAAGGAAACAGTCCTAACCGAGAAGCCTTAAGAGATATGGCCAGACAACGCTCAACTATCTTATTAGATGTAAACCGCAAGCAACAAGATTTTCGAACCAATAAAAAGAGACGACAGCTACCATCATATGCCATTGATGATGTGGTGTTTGTAAATAAGGCCAGCCAAGCGACTGGTAAATTAGACTCTGGAATGCGTGGCCCTTATAGGATAACACAAGTGTTGCCACATGGGCGATATAATATGAAACTACTCGCAGGATCTTATGGAAAAACCACACAAGCAGCGGCTGAACATATTACGCTATGGCGTGGTGAATGGACGCCTGAAACCTGTGGTGCTTTCTTTGAGAGTGAGTATTTATCCTATATGCTCCACTGCTGCTTGTGTTGAGCTGGGCTCCACTCTTGCTTGTGTCGAGCTGGGCTCCACTGCTGCTTGTGTTGAGCTGGGCTCCACTCTTGCTTGTGTCGAGCTGGGCTCCACTCTTACTGTTTTTCATGAACAAGACTCGAATGTGAACTATAGCTGTTCATTAAACTCGAGAGCTATGAACATATGTGATCATGCTTCTATTAAAACTGTTTCCCTTCTCCTGTGTCCCAGGTTCTGAGGAAAGCGACCGAGATTTTGTCCTGCCCGAGAAGTCTAACCGAGCTGTACCAGGATGCTCGTCAGCGGCATAGTACTTCCAAAACTTTACGGGCGTGGACGCGCCGTAGTCAGGAGAGGCCGTATTAGATGGTAACACTGAAAGGGTGGCAGAACGGTAGGTCTTTGT
>NW_013525248.1:0-1257 GCF_000836215.1 Papilio polytes | reverse complement strand
GACAAAAATACTTTCCTCCACCTTTGAGAAATATAGATGTGTTGTTGTTGTGTTCTAGATCACTATTTTATGATAGTCAGACTCAATATTTAATTTAATTCTAGTTTTAATGTCAGGAGTTTATCAAAAGATGGCGCTAATAATGATTTTAACAAAATTTTTTTTTTAAGCTTCATCTCCTAACTTGGGCCGTATTTAACATAAGGATATTGTTGAGTTACATGCACGCGTGCTTTTCAGCGTTGGACTAACTCGTTATTTTAATTTCAATTTGAAAAAGCTTTTTGAATATTAACGTAATAATGAATTATTCAACTGCTTTTGCTAAAAATACTTTTTATGAAGTAACTTGTTATAAATATTACCTGAAATAAGAATAAACAGTTTGCTTGGAACTGAAAGTCTAACGTAAATGTTGACTTAGGGGTTTCAGACATCTTTGAATTATTAAAAATAGTAGAATATAATATTTTTCGAGAGGCTTAATTTTTGTAGTGTTTTGTATTATTTAGTAGCTTTTGTAGTATTTTGAATATAAAAACGATGATAAAAGTGCCATAGTAATTTATGTCAACTTTTACAGGTCAAGGTGAAGTCCCCAGTCGTCGTTAGGTAAGTAGAAATATATTACATGAATAATTAAACCCTGGCTGTTTGTTTTGAAAGTGGGACAATGTCATCAGTAGTATAATATCAAGTAACATAGATTAAGTAATGGCGTATAGGTAAAAAACAGATACGTCAAATGATAAAAAACGTACTTATCTTGTTACTAGTATTATAAATGCCATAGTTTAGATGGTTGGATGGATAGACGTTTGTTATAGTTTGTAGCCTAAACGGCTGAACAGATCTCGATGAAATTTGTTATAGACGTAGAGGATATTCTGGAAGAACACATAAGCTACTCACTTTGTTTTTTATTTAATTCCACGCGGATGGAGTCCCGGGCGAAAGCTAGTATTATAAATACGATAGTTTCGATGGGCGGATGTTTGTTACAGTTTGTAGCCTAAACTGCTAAACTGATCTTGATGAAATTTGGTATAGATGTAGAGGATAGTCTGGAAGAACACATAAGCCATTTAATTTGTTTTTTAGTTCCATGCAGACAGAATCGCGGGCTAATGCTAGTCATTTCATATTTTACAGTTAATTTGTTTTTACTTTGAAGAGTTCTTCATTAAGTTAGAATAATACATTAAACGTTTAACAGTGGTAGAGCCCGCATCCAGCATTTGCTGGAGCACGAATGGC
>NW_013525247.1:830025-873068 GCF_000836215.1 Papilio polytes | reverse complement strand
CTCCGAGCCCCTTGGTGGGGACATATAGTGAAGCTGGTGATGTAAATGATTCAAAATTGAATAGAATCTACAAGAATTTCTATCAATGTTCTCTCGCTTTATCTCCGGAAATAAAATCGAAAATGAGTTTTAAGTCGAGGTTGTTGTGAAGGCGGAAATTGTAGTGCGCTTTAGCTGACCTTTTAGGTAGTAGTTTGAGAGTGCAATTTTATTGGTTGGACTAGAAACTGAACTAGAAACAAGCTGGGAAGTTGCATCAAACTAAGGTGTATAATGTAAGCTTTCTAAACTGGCCATTTTGAAAGTTATTTTTTGTGTACTAGTTCTCGCCCGCGACTCCGTCCGTGTAATTAAATAAAAACAGAAGCTATTAGCCTTGTGGTTTTTCCAGTCTATCCTCTACAACTATGACAAATTTTGCAGCATATACATAATTAGAGAAATGTATAAATGTAATCTGAATGCACATTTCTTTATTTTGCTTCCCCCACTGATCGTCACATTTTTTGTTTTGGCCCTGTATTACAAGATTCACTATTAAAAAGAAATACAAAAATAGACGGGAATTTCGTAAAAATCATAAACAATGATAAAACCATTCCTACGCGTGTTTAAATTCACGACATCTGCGCTGTGTATGGGGTGGCCACGAAAAGTGCGCCAGATTAGTGCGACATTAATTGTTGGACTAATCTAAGTATTACACTATCGTTAAAAACGTATATTCTCTATTCTAGTTCAAATTAATATTTAAAAACTACAAAAAGAGTTAGTTCAATAATCTTTATAGATTGTGTCGGTCAAAATAAATCAATGGAAATTCACTACACGGGACCGAACTTTCGTTTGGAATCGCTCATTTAATGGCTAAGCCCGTAATTTCGGCGACCATGGCCCAGTTAATACAGCTGTTGCTCAAGCATTCTCCTACGCTGCACTTTCGTTATGTTTGAATGCGTTTGTACTCCACTTTCTTTCTAAACGTCTATACCTGTTAATTTTACCTACATTTACTTTTCTCTTTTAAAGTGAATTTCAAATGTCATGTTATACAAAACAACTATTATTTCTAGATAAAAATTTCGCCCCATAATAAAATAATTTTACATATTAGAAAATAGAATTTGCGTAAAATCCTTCACCCACCTCCAGTTATCGATAAAGTATTCTAACGAACATATTTCTAGAATACTGTAATTCCAGACTTATTATTTCCATTCGCTATTTTAATAATAAGAGCGTGTGCACACCTGAAACTAAACTATCGCACAACTGTTTGGCCTCGTTTTGAATCCAATCACAAGATCAATGGCACCGATAAGTCAGTATCGAGGCGGTGCCATTGATTACAATAGCATATGTTATTGATATGTATTTGGTTTTAGGTTTTTACGACAAAAGCTTCTATTGCTAAGAGATACTAAGTTGAAATCCTTAGTATACTTCGGAATGCCATATTTTACTCATATGTATGACTCCCGTTGGAGTCAAGATTATGTAACTACCAGCTTTCTCCCGCGACTCCGTCCGCGTGGAATTAAACAAAACTTAATTAACAGCCAACGTGTTTTACCTGACTATGATTTATGCCAAATTTCATCGACATCCTTTCAGCCCTTTACTTGGTTATTACTTTATAAAAATGAAACTAACATTGAACTAAAATGTAATAAATTATCTTAACTACGAAAAAGATGAATTTGCTACCATCGAAATTAAAATCAATATTAACGAATTTTTTCACTTGTTTTTATTTTATTTTATTATTTTGACAATTTTTTCCTACCGAAAACATAGTAAGCGAGTACTTTTTAGTTTTTTTAATACGAAAAAAGCAATTTTGAATATTCATCAAATGCGAAATAGTGTCACTCAATCAGTGCGAGGAAAAGAGCAGATTGGACGTCCAATCCAAACGGTCAAAGGGTTAGTGTCAAAAGAATTATTTGACTTCACTTTAAATACAGTGACGTGTGCTGTGCACAAAGAGCTTTTCGTCAAAGGCTAAAAGGTATTGGAAGTACAGCGACAAAGTAATCGACTTTTTCACGGAACTGTACATTTTGTTATTGACATTTTAACGTGAAAGGTAGTTATTTATTTTTAAAATTTTAATTAAAACTTGTAAATGAAACCGTATCAATGCTACTCGCAAAAGAATATAATAAGTAAACATAGTACCGTGTAATTTAATAACATGGTGGAATTTTCTACTGAGAACTGGAAGAGAAATACCACAGAGAAATACTTTGCAATGTAGACTATTAAAACATAGAGCTGATTTCTTTTAACGTACGGTTATCTGTACTTCGGCGTGCAACATTACATATAGCCATCGATATTTACATACGTACTGTACCATTACTGCAAAGTCGCAAAACTAAGATCTGTATTTTTTAGTTTTAAAACTTAGGTAAATAGAATCCATTAACTCAGTCCCGTTGGAAAGAAGCGTGAAGTCGACATCAAACGATAAGTTTATTAAAGAAAAAACTTAATAAACAGAACCGGAAACCGAGTTTGTGATGTCAGTTTTTTAACGAAATGAAGTCGGCTCTCAGTTTTTTAGGTCTGTGCGGAGTTCTAGTAAAGTTTGCGGAAAGTTTAATTTATTAGTAACTAATTAGCAGCTTTCCTTACCAGACATGATTTTAAATGAGAGTAGAAAATAAAAAAAATATGTAAGTTTCTGCAAACGACAAAACCAACAAGAATCTTGTAAAATTGCAACTTAATAAACAACTTGTTTCTAAATGTGACCACGAAATTAACTGTTTCGGTCCTCACAAAATAGACGTTGCCATTTTACGTGAATAAGTAGCATACTCCACACTAAGTAACAACCGTTGCTGGGCTTAATTAAGATGGTGCGGTCCAGGCTGGGAGCGTAACTTAATATGCACGTGACTAGAGGGACGCCTTCAGGCTTTTAAATTAATTGTCTGCTAATTGACTAAGAATTTATAAGCTATTTTAGTGTGTCAGTGGTCGAAGATTTCAGATTTTCAATAGATAATTTTGTTTTATTTATAATAGAACCCGCTCGTTCCAGAGCCGTATTTTATAAAATAAAGCAAGTTGTCGACAATTGCTGCTTCAAGCAATCAAGTTGCGAAGAGCATTTTAAATTATTCCACGGTTATTTTTAAAGTTAAGGATTTGTTTGTTTAATAACCCGAAGTATGAGTATCTATACTAGCTACACTATATAACATTAGAGTTACTAACATTTGGAATATAATTAAAATCGTGAAAGGTATGTTGAATATAGTGTAATTATTAAATGTCCGTATATAATGCATTGTTGCATGGTCTCGCAGTTCGATGCAAAATGAACTCTGACATCGTAATCAACGTTCACTTTGTTTCCGTCAGTAAAAATTAACGAATCCATTCCATTGGTAATTAATTATAACATTTGCTTTCCAGTTTAAATGTTATTTAATTTTAAAACTTTTTTACCAACTGTTTAATGTTAAAATCGCCCTTAACACTAAATTAATAATTACCATAGTTCTTTATTTGAGATAACTTAACTTAACAAGTAGTATTGTAATTTAGAAAGGTAATTAGGAGTTAGAAAATCATGAACATATCACTTGGATACTTTATAATTTTAATATTTAATAATGAGTTTGAAATTCACGAGATGTAACAATGGCGAGTTATATTTAACTTATTCAGTTCCCTCCGCAAACAAGATAGTTTAATTTATATGAATATCTAGAATGTTAATCATAGCGTAAAGCTAATTTCACACCAGTCCAGAACAGTTAGCAAGTGGACTAACCTGCTTTACCTTCGTCCGTGTTCAAACAATAGCGTTACAGTATAATTCTACTGCTCCCTGTTCTACCTTCGTGGAAAACTAGGTTGTTAATCCTTTCAATATGCCATTACATCACTTTAGTTCAATAATCTAATTAATGCTGCTTTGTAATCATCGTAAGTGCCTAATATTAATCAGTGTTCGGTTATGTTGCATAACAGATTACACATTAATCGAACATTCCATTAAGCTTAACATAAATATAATCTAGGTATATTAATAATTCATCATAGTTAAAATAGCAAAACACAAATAAAATTGCAACCGTCCACGGACGTCTCTAAGAAAAAAAATCATTTGCTGTCCATAACACAAATGTAAATGCTCCGAAATCTAAAAGTGTAAAACAGACACAAAAATAATTGGAATAAGACTATAGTTACGATAGCTGCCCCCCTTCTTAGAACTAGGCCAGATCGTCGACTAACGATGCTCATGGGACATGATAATATAAATATCTACAATATACCATCAATTATTATTGAGTTTTACAGCTAGCTAAATTTTGAACTACTCGTATATTACAAACTTTAGGTAACAAAAGATTGTTTAGATTCATCAACTTATATAATGTTTCCCCACCGAGGTACTCAGAAATATTTTATCTAGTTTCTGTATCTAATCGATAATTAGAAATCACATTAGTATTTACTAGTTAAATCCAATGTTAATAGAATAGTTAGCAATATTTAGGATGTTAAATTTTTTACACATAGAACGTAATGTTTTAGCTTTGCATGTTCGCAAGTATTTCATAATAACATATCAAAAGTAGTAGTTTAATTTATTAACGGCAGTGATTAGGAAGAGCGTGATTGTTCGAGGCCGAACAGTCATGCGACAGGGCGAGCAATGAGTGGGAGCGGTAGAAAATTCTGCGAGCACTGAAATAGCAACAAATCGATTTTGTTGTTCCACTGACTCGATTAACGAGCATTGAGCTTAACATGCATTAACTTAATTCAGAGGTCAATTCTATATGAACCAGAACTGAATTATTACAAACAGCGATTTAATAGAACCTATAAGTAAAACTAAAGATTATTGGTTTCCCAGCTACAATAACCATTCGTTAGTGTTTTTGGTGTCATTACTTAATGAAATGCTTTTCCGAACTAAGTAAGTTGAGTTTAACTCCGTTGACATTTATCCTTGTTAGGTTAGTGTGCGTTAGTGTTCTAATGAATCACTAGGTAACAAAAAAATAAATGGAAACTTCAGAAACCCAGCATAACTCGTTTTCAGTTCTATTATATCCTTATAGAGGGGCTCAAAACCTACGCAAATTAGATAACTAGGCAACAGTGAACATCGCAGGACCATTGTGGTTTGGTTAATTTCACACATATCTTTGGATTTCTTCCTTGATGTGTTCAAGATGCATCACTATGTCTACCGTGTAAAGGAAAGCCTGTATATGAATTTAATTTGAAAATAGAACTATCCATATGTACATAGGATCGAATTTTAACGTTTATATTTCGTTCCGGTCAAGCGTCTAACAACTGCGCCACCAACACTCTAAACATCATCACTTTCTTCAGGTGGGATCGTGGTCAAGCGAATAGCTTAACACACATAAAAAGTAAAAAAAAAACCGTCAAATTTAATTACAGTATATTACAAAACAATTCCTAGACGAGGTGCTTAAGACGACACTTTCCGAACATCGGCATCAAGGAAGTTTTGGGATTTATTAAAGATGTGTCCTGTACGAAGATTCCATTCAGGAAATATCTGTATTTTAATGTGCATACTGAAATAGTTGACGTTATAGATATTGAATATTTTGAATTAACTTCCTTAAGCCTTAAAAATTTGTATTGTAAAAGATGTTTTTGTATCGGATTTATCGAACAAAGACTATCTATCTTATTCCTGAATCCTCGATCTTCATTCGATATCTATTTGATTACTTAAAAATATTTTTCAAATTAGTAAAGTTCGTTCTTGACCGCTTTATTTTTTTTCTAAACATGTCATGTGCCAGTTTGCAGTACGTATGACGAAATGACGTCAAACATCGGCAGCGCGAGGTAAGGCTGAGAGTGCAGTAACCTGGTAAGGTAAAGCACGCTTCATGACTCTAACCTATATTGATGTCTCTTATAAAAAAAAATAAACAACTGTAAACTAATTGTCCATATGAATCAAGGACACGATACAATATTTTGAACACGTCATTCATCACAAAATGTATTATGATATAAGAACACAACGAAATGTTCCAAATAATTAGAGTCAAAATTACTTGATGACTCGATTATTATTATACGAGCTGTTGCCCGCGACTTCGTCCGCGTGGTATTAGAAAGCATACGAACTATATAAATAACAAAAAGCTACGTATCCCTCGGGAACCGGACACCTCTGGAATGAAGCTTATCCCATGTATACTCCAGACTTTGTTTTACATCTGTGCCAAATTTCAATAAGATATGTTGAACCGTTGCAGAATGATCGAGTAAACATTAAAAAACTAAATTTATTAATCCCACGGGAACCGTAACTTATCCCGGGATAAAAAGTAGCCTAGGTGTTCTTCCAGACTATGCTCTGAACCTGTGCCAAATTTCATGGAGATCCGTTCAGCCGTTTAGGCTACAAACGCTAACAAACATCCATCCATCCATCTAAACTTTCGCATTTATAATATTAGTAAGATTACAAAACTCTTACCAAAAAATGCACGTTGATACTTAAAGTTAGCCACCTATTAGAATTGGCAAACCCTTATGTGTATGTATGGACGAAAACAAATTAATTTTTCACACATTCCTAATAGAATTCCAGTAGTTTCTCGGAGATAATGATAAGGTAATACGCATAAAAGTCACTTACATTCTACGGTACGTCATTGATCATAATGTGACGAAACATCATTAGTAGTAGTATTAAACATAAACATTTTTGAATCTTACTAATATTATAAATGCGAAAGATTAGATTGATGGATGTTTGTCCGAGTTTGTAGCCTAAACTGCTGAACGGATCTTGATGAAATTTGGCATAGTTGTAGATTAAAGTCTGGAATTGCAAACAGGCTATCAACTTTTGTTTTATTATCCGCCCGAAAGTAGTCGTAGGCGAAAGTTAGTTACAATATAAAGTTGTCTAAGTTGAAAAAAAAAATGTCGAACTCAAAGCACTATTAATACTTATAAAAATGGCTTAATTAAAAATGTGAGCATTTTAATTAACGTCGAACAAAATTTCTGCCAACGATTTTAAGCAAATGTTGAAACAGAAAATAAAATCCTTTTATAAAGTCATTCATTTAGTTGAAATGAATATGTCGTTGGACAAACCGACAAACCGAACACGAATTAATTAGTCGAGAGCTGGAGACTAATCCAGTCAAAGGGAATATTTGCTTTGATTCATTTATAATTTAATATGAACATTGTATCCTTGTTATTCGATACCATATCAATACAATACCAGACTTATTAATTGAACATAATTGAACAAAAGAGAGGGCTTGTGTTTTGTGTCTGCACGAACTTTATTATTGCATGTCCGTAAATTGTTCGATTTTATGAAACTTTCCGAAAATTAAAATAGTACATTACGTTTTAGAGTCTGTTCCTTACAAATAACTGTCATAAGAACATTTTTACGTTTTTATTAAGTTATTCCGTTTAAATGTAAGAATAAAATAATACAAAAATATAAACGAAAACGCGTTGGTCTCAGGATGAATATTGAACTATGTCTTTTGGGCGTTTTAAAAATTTTTAATGTAAATATCTACAGGACATTTTGCACATCGTATCCATAAGGTAGACAGAAATGAAATTTTCAGCTCCATATTTTCAACACTTTATCCTATATAGGTCCAAACGGGAGAGACATTTTTTTCTTGTTTATCAGTAGAATTACTTAAACATTGATATAAAAACTCTTCAAGAAACAATTATATTTACTAAGTGTTTTTTCAAATGTGTAATTTAAATGTTAAAATTAATTAATCTAGCTTTGAATGTATGGAACTGCGAGGAAGTCATCAGACTCAAAGAGGAGGCGGAGAGGCTCAGAGAGGTGACCAGAGGGGTCGCCAACCGCAGCCGCCGCAGAGGGGGCAGGGGAAGGGCTTTTGCCCGGACCCTACCACCTTGACCGTACTCGAGTGGCGAACCAAGGGGAAGTTCGCCACTCCGATTGAGTAGCAGAGGGCGCGTGGTTCTCCGCGCAAGAGCGGTCCAAATAACCGAGGAGGCGTAACAGCCAGTCACCACCGGGGAGTGGAAGAATACTTCCTGTGTGCCCACACCCCGGTGCCCGGTGAAAAGATGGAGACAGTGGGGTTTTAGTTGGTATGCTCCCGCTTATCGGGAGTGAGTCCAACATAACCTCCGCGCCTTTCCCCTCTTAGGGCGAGGGGCTATGCGTAAAGCATTTCCCCACTATAAAAAAAAAAAGCTTTGAATGTATGGAGCGCGCGCACATGTTTTACTAAATTATCGCACAACTGTTTAGTCGCGCTTTGATTCCTATGAGCTTATATGGAGGTGCGCACACTAATCGATTTTTGTAGTGCAACTAAATACTTGAATGAGTTGAAACAATCGACAACAACGATGTCGAAAAAGTTATGCAATAGTTAATCGAATCGAATAACAGTTGTGCTGTTGTTGTTGTTTAGTTAAAGGTGTGCGCTTGCTCTTACACTCCACTTGCAAACGGGTAGTAAACATAGCAAAATAATATCTATACTATAGTGCATTCATTCGTGTCACTTACTAAAGAAAAACCTAAAATATTAAAGTTTACACAAAATTTGTCCAATAAAGAATCATAAATTCGCGGAACACGATTTCGATATTTTCCAACTCCGACACCGCGCGGCCCTCTGACCTGGGTGAACATTTACATGTTTGCTGTGAAATGAAAATTAAAATACTGTACACACGATATAGATAAAGGTGAGTATATGTCACAATGAACACCAAAATACCTTCAATATTAAAATCTCACTGTATGACCGACGGCATGGAATGGGGTGGTTAGGCGACCGCCCACGGCGCTGGACGGAAAGGGGTGCTAAAAGTCTGCAAATAAATAGCTTTAAAACTGGTAAAAAAGAGCCGAAGAAATAATGTCCAGTGCGCTTATGACGCTAAAACTGGTACTGTGCTAATACGTATTAAGTTATTGTCTTTTTTCTTTCGGAGAGAATGTAAGGGATGACAGAATGTGTCAATACAACTCCGACTGTAATACTCGTACAATCGTTCAGTGAGAGTAACATTTTATTCGAGTATATGACGGGATTTAAAAAGAATAAAATAAGAGAAGATAATGGGTAACTGAAAGGATTGTATATGTAAGATATATGCAGTAGAAGAATTAAATAATTTTTGAATAAGAAGAAAAGAATACAATAAACTTTGGTAGCCGAAAACCCTGTATACGAGTAAGTCTAAAGTCAATATGAATTCGATAAAATCAGAGGAAACTAAAAGTCATAAGTTTACGGCACCTTAAAAAATCTAATCGTAAATTTGGTTGGTAGTTAGAACGCGTTATGACGTTATTTTCTATTGTCTTATCGGCGATTAGCGGTCTTAAGTTATTTATAAGAAATATTCAATCATCAGAAAAATTCCTTCGCAAATAAACCTTGTAAGCTCTTTGAACTCATCATCATCATCAGCTTGCCCTTATCCCTTTGGAGGGTCAGCTCAGTATGTGCTGCTCATCTCTGTCGGCGGTGCATCGGAATTGATTCCCTTCGTAAGTTGTTTGTTTTAAGCTCTTCGAACTATAAATAATATTGTAAAAATGAATCGTTAAAATCTTTTTGATAGCTTTAACGGAAATTTTAAATCTAGGAAAACTTTTTAGTATCAAAGCGTACGCATCCATCTATACATTTCAATTCCTATGAATGTTTTGCAATCATTTGCTGCGAAAATCAATATTAATTCAGTTTGTTTTTTTTTTGTGTTTTGTAATTTCTTTGGTCCATAAACAGTGTTATATTTGATTTTTAATTTCATTACTATACCTAAAAAGATTTAAATCATTTTATTTGAATATCGAATACGTTGAAATTTTCAGTTGAATTGTTAATTGACATTTAAATTTCATATTTTCATTATTTCACAGCGATATTCCACAATACTGTTAGTATAATTTTTTTCACAATTAATAATTTAATTCTAACAGCTAGGTTAATATTCAAGCAGCCTACTAATAAGTAAAGAAACAACTGCTTTAACTCTAATAACATTACAGTCTCCGTGTAATTTAAAAAAAAAACCTTTATTGCAAAAAAATTAAGTAATTTTTTGTTTTACATTAACATTTGAAAAAAAAAACAATGTAATCATTCGTTCGCTAAAAATTCTCAAAAGCACCTGTAGAAATAGAGCGGTACTAACAAGTTCAGGTTTTCTCAAGTTTGGTTCTTGATACCACCCTCTGTAAGATGGCGTTAGTTTAAATAAGAACTTCCATCAACCAAAAAACAATAACATGGCGCTGTGAGCAATGCTTGTTTATAACAGTACTGCGCTAGATGGCGCTTATTTAAGCATGGAGGAAACGAACCCCTAAAATTTCTGTCCATCAATTGGCGCTATAGTCGCCGTTAAATGGTGGAGGGATGCAACAACTAACAATTTGTTCAGTTTGTACCGCCTTTCAACAGATGGCGCTTATTGGAAAACGGCTAAACAGACCCGAGGGAAAAGTATGTTATTTTATCGTTGCGCTGAACAGAACTGCGTAAGCTGGTTAGTAAGTAGAACCCTCTAACAGATGGCGCTTACTAAAAATACAAACATCGGAAAAAAGTATCTAACAAAAATCTCAGTAGACATACAGTTATACTTAGTTATTTCGTTTAAAAAACTTCAATTTGTTACGATTTTCCAAATTAAAATAGCAAATAGTACCTTATCAATATCTTATCCGTCATCTCAGTCATCACTCCCTTCTTGATCATGTCACCTTTCACGCAATCCATCCATCTCTTTCTAGGTCTACCTCTACCGATGTACCCCTCCACATTCATAACTAATATCCTTCTTGTCACATGCGATTCATCCCTTCTCATAACATGCCCATACCACTCTAACCTTTTACTCCTTATTTTCTCAACCACTGGGGCTACTCTCAAACTTCCTCTTATATACTCATTTCGTATCTTATCCAATCGTGTTACCCCACACATCCATCTTAACATACGCATTTCCGCTAGATGTATTCTCCTTTCATCCGTCCCTTTCATGTATAAATGTGTTAACAAGCATCTTACTGTATTAAAAATGTAGTATAACGAATATAACCTAAGCTGGTTTCAAACGAATCATTGATGATTTTGACTTTTAAATTGTTCTTCAGTTGCAAAACTCACTAACGATCGCATTATCATTTTCATGTTTTGAAGTTTGCTCGATTTGATTTAGTAATTTAGTGCTTCAAATTTTTTACATTTTTCTACATGCTTAGTTCAATTAAGTAAATATAGAAAAATAATTGATATCGTACAGAATAACATTGATTATTGTAATTCTGTATTGTGTACTCTGTATAATTTTATTATTATATAATAAGTAAATGCATCTTTATATACACCCAAAATTAATTTTCTCTGGAAGAAGGTGTAAAAGTATTCGAATTTTATTTTATTTTAACGAGAGATTTTCGTATGTAACTGTAAAGTTGTGCATATTTGTAGATTTTTTAACGAATTACTACATTAATCCTACTAGTGTACAAATTAAGTGTTATATTCTTCATTTATTTCTCTTATACTATTTAATGTATTTGTAAATATGTGTTTATTAAATGTACGGAGTTAGAAAGTTTGTAAGTACTGCAAGCCTTACAAGGTAGGGCACTGGGGCGTCGGGGACGATGCAGTGCCTATAAATCAAGGTGAAATAACACGCGTCCTGTGGGAACTGTGAGTCAACTGCGCTTATTTACATGAACTAACAATAATATCAACATATTGTCTGTCTGTTTCGACATGTCCTCGGTCAAAAATAAGACCTTTTGAAGTGAATGCTAATATTATCTACCAAACGATTTAGTTACACAGATTTTTTTTATTCTTTTTCCTTCCTGTCATTGGAAAGTGTGTGCCCGTGCGACACGCTGGGAATGTTGGCGACTAGGAAGTTTAACTTCGTACATAGGACGGAGAAATTCGACGAAAAACCAAAGTTGACGACAAGCTTTCAAAATCAGTAGGCTGAAGTTTAAGGACAAAGAGCGTAGAGCGTCCTCATACAGGTGGACTGACGACTTAGTGCGCACGGCGGGAAGTCGTTGGATGCGGAAGGCGGAGGACCACATTTTGGGAAAGTTGTTGGGCAAGGCCTCCATCCAATAGTAAGCATATAAAGGCTGATGATGATGATGACTTTATACTTTAAGTAGAACATTTTGATAATACTTAAGTGATCAAAGAAATAGATTAAACAGGAATGGGACGGGGGATGAAAGTTTAAAGCATTAATCAAATAAATTCAGGTAATGCATTGCACAGTTTGCGTGCGGTTTAGCAATAATTTTATTTGCTTGTTACTGCAGCGTTTTCTTACATTGTCGTACCCAAATTTGGGTCTAACTTTACTCATAACTAAGCAGAATTATTCCTTGAAAAAAAAAAGATAATCGTACTCCATACTAATATTACAAATGCCCAAGTTTAATTGGATGGATGGATTTTTGTTGGAGTTTGAAGCCTAAACGGCTGAACGGATTTCGACAAAAATTTGGTATAGATGTAGATGATAGTCTGGGAGAATACATAGACTACTTACTTTTGTTTGTTTTCTTCACGCAGACTGAGTCGCGGATGAAAGCTAGTAATATTGTAAATGGGTAAGTTTACATGGATGGATTTTTGTTAGAGTTTGTAGCCTAATTGGCTGAACGAATCCCGCAAGCAGAGTTGCGGACGAAAGCTGATAACGAATATTATTACTCTACACGTGTAATAAACGATACCGGATTTCTAACTGTAGTTTTTCGGGAAGTAAAATAGGAATACACACTTATACTGGTCAGTTACGTGAGCATTAAATGCCATCTTTTTTAATATCACTTTTGATTTTCGTTAATGTCCTTTTAATAAGTATATTGAAATTGTTTTTGAGTGGTTCTTAATTTAACGATGAGTTGTTATTGCGGCGATAAATTACATGGTCGATAAACCAAGTTCAGGTCCCGATTAGTAACGAAAGGTTAATGTCTTCACCCTTAAGTAAGGAAATGCAAAATCAAAAGTGATTGACGGAGTGTACCAATAAAATGTGGGTCAGTGAACTGACGGTGCGATTTTAAGACAGGTCGTTGTTGCTTTGGCATTGAACTGAAGGCGTCGTTTTCGATGTTACAGAAGCCAAATCCTCGAAGTTTTTGAGGTTAATAACTGTTTTTATTCTACAGACTAGCGACATTCAGTTTCTAGTATCTTAAACAATAGGGAATATTAAATACTCAGTAACTACTAATTATAGTAAAGAAAAAAATTGTAGCCCTTTTTTAAGAAAATAGCGCAATTTAAAATGCACGTTAAATTTGATACAGAAGATGTGGAAAAATGCATTTCGGGTAATTAGTATTCATAATAATGTAAAAATGTTTTCAATGCAGTAAGATACTACGCAATACGTTGGGTTGCAGGAATATTAAAGTTTATAATTAATTTCTTTAGTAAACGTCATCATTTGTTGATAATTACGATTCGATTCAGCTTGGCAATATGAATGGTTCTGTTCCATATTAACGACCTGATAATTAAAATCGGATTTTGTCCAATATCTATAAAATAGTGATAAGTAGATTACGTTTAAGCAGATGTAAATGTTTGTATCTATACACTTTATATATCTAAAAATGTTTCATACGATACTTCTAATACTTCTTACGAAATTTGAAAACTCATCCGCATAAAATCTAAAGTATAAAATTGTAGCAACTGTAAGCTGTACACATTTCAATACAAAAATTGAGAATATACAACAATCGTTTAAAAATAAATCAGACATTACACAGACTTTGCCACCCCAAGCGAAGCCCAAGGTTCGTTAGTGTTTAACAAAGGACTTACTTATAAAAGGTAAGACGAGAAAAATACACGTCTCGAGTGATATTTTCGTAACAAGAATATTATAAATATTTTCTATAATAAGAATCATTAGAAACAGCTTATGTTGTGAGTTGTTATGATCGTTTTCGAGACGTTCTACGTCTAATAATAAAACCTTTGTGTGATAAGTCTATAGGAGTTCACCGAAAGGGCGGAGTAAAGTCAGACTGTGACTTTCTACTCTGGAGACCTCTAATATATTGTGTAGATTTTTTTTTTTCGAGGATAATAACGAGGGTGATATATTCTTGTACAGCATGTTTCATCAAACGAATCCGTACATACAAATAATATATTCACAATCTCTAGACACAATCTATCTTAGTAAACTTACTAATATTGTAAGTGCGAAAGTTTAGATGGATGGATGGATGATGTTTGTTAGAGTTTGTAGTCTAAACGGCTGAACGAATTTAAATGAAATTTGGCACAGATGTAGAGGATAGTCTAAAAGAACACATAGGCTACTCACTTTTGTTTTTAGTAATTCCATGCGGACGGAGTCGCGGGCGAAAGCTAGTTATTCATAAAGAAGGTTATACGATATAACTATATTATTTTATGAGAAGTTTAATGTTTTGATCAAATTAATTTGATGGAGGAAAACGAGATAACAAGTTTGCGAAGCTTAATCCTCTTATATAATAAATTATACTGAAAACGATGCAGTTTAACCTGCATTCAATGCTTCGTTTTAAGATATTATGTTGGTTGTTATAATTATATCTATGAATGAGAAATATCAAAAGAGTATCAAAAGGGTATTAGTTTGTATATATACTCGTATTACTGTGTAATGCGTATAGCAAGCGACATTGCAGGATGCACAATTGACCTACAAAGACAGTCGAGAAGTGTCATCGTAGTGACGGCCGTCGTTGTTGTTACAGCACTCCACTGTTTTCGTTGTTAAAAATAGCCAAGTTAGAGTTGTTTTTAGAGCTAATGAATTTAAATTTACACCCAAACTAAATATAGAATAACTAAATGGATATAGAAATTACTAAATGGAACTCCTTGAAAATATTTCTTATTTTGTTTCTAGATTTCCTAGTAATTCAAAATCACTTAAGTATAAGATACTGATTTTTTTTTTAAATAAAAGATAGAACGTAAATCAATTATATCTTTAAGATATTTTTGTAACAAACAATATTATCATAGTAGACTTTGAACCAACAGCGAAGAGCGCAATAAAGTTACGGATGTAAACATCTCCGAAGAATAGCAGCAATAATAAGAAATGATTACAAAAAGCTAACGCATTGATATTGAAGACTTGTTAATTATTATTATGTATACGTTTACAGTTTGTAAAATAGATAAGTCACGTTGAAACATTTGAAATATCAGATTTTTAAAACTAAACCGATAACAGGCTTCTGCTAATAGGTAATTTTATGTGTAAAATGATCCCTGTTTTTTTATTATTTCATACAAATAATATGTCGCTTTGCTTGATACTGATTTTATCAAAATAATTATTAAATTTTTATGTCTTTTCTTGAAAATTACGATCCGATACAAAGCCCGAATTAGAAAGTATAAATTAAATTGTTAAGTTAAATGACATATAAATGAATAGGAATATGTCTGTTAATTATAAATTTACAAATGTTACACGATATGTTACACGATATGTCTAAATGGCAGTGAATACGCGAAAGAAAATGACTAAAGACAAAGACTTCATAACAAAATTTATTTTGAAACTTACAAATTGTATAAATATTTATGTATGGAATACACCAATCGAGTTGTAATCTAAAATAACAAATCGAGATCTATCGGAATTTGTTTATGGGAAAATGTAGACGTGATAATATGTTTGTTTCTGACAGTCGTTATGAAACAATTATATTATTTTTTTTATAGAACATTTTCTACTATAATCTTACTTGTCTGCCGTCTTTTAATATCGAAATGAGATATTTAAATTCTATATGCATTCATTTCCTATTTCCAGTAAAATATATAGCAACGTTACCTGTCTGTTCAAAATGGGAATGCATTGTTTATACTTTAAAATGTGTTATTGCTTTTTTTTTACTTACCAAGTTGGGGTACCCTCTGCGTTAGAGTTGGCGGTGTCCCAGGGTGGTTTTGACTGCTTTTGGAACCCAGCTCCACCGCCCGCGAACATTAATATCGCCTTATCTTACAATTGGTAACAGAATACACTACACTCCACACAAACAGGACACTGTTTACTCTCGAACTTCTCACAGATTTGAATCGCGAGTCGCGTCCATTGTTTACGTCGGAATTTTGGACTGTCTAAGGGACCGCTGGGATGTCGGCCGGCCGCGTTCTAACGTTTTCACGGAATATTTTCAGAGAGTACTCGATGTATATTCCGGGACGTTGAATCCGCCGTTTGTCGGCGTGTCTGCGCGCGCGGCGACGGCTAGTTTTATTTTAGGTGTGCGCGTTTTTTATTTAGATTTGCGCAATTTCAAACAAAGCTTTCATAGTTTTATGATCAGTTAATTAGATGAGCGCGTGGTAGCCGGCGTATCGTTAACCCGAGTGCCGCGGAGTGGCTCCTCTAGTCATTACAGCAAAATTATTTTAAAATTAGACATGTTAATTTTGAAATTGCTACATTCGGCGTCGCGTTTTGGGTCAGTGTCAGGCGTTCCTGAACGGGCGTGGGAACTGCTTCCCAATTTCTCTTTCGGTTTTTTACTATTATATTGCTATATTGAAACACAGCTACACATACAAAATACTTGTTTTCGTGATAATACAAAACATGTATCGTATCGTTACAAGCGATGCTTTCTTTTTTTTTTATTTATCTATACTAATAATTCAGAGGAAATATTTGTAATTTTGTATGTATTGAAATGACTCAAAAATTACTAGGCCGATTTTAAAAATTATTTCACAATTAGAGAGATAATTTATTTATGAGTAACATTGGCTACTTTTTATTATTTTCCGAATTCACTCAGGCGCAGTCGCGAGCAACAGATAGTTTTATATTTTATTGTAAAATTTGGTTTGAGTTACGTTTAAAAGCGAAAAAAAGTTCACTAGGAGTAGTGGCAAATAGGTAACGTGGAGAATTCAAATGGATAGAATATAACAATTGACAATAAGGGAAGTTTATGGTTTGCATGGAACCTATACATGTTAATCTTAATCTGGTTTCTTAATTAGGTGATTAAGTTAATTTACAAATGATTCTATAGGTCAAAGTTGCATTCGCATGTTTGTAAGAGTAACAAAATATTTTCTATGCTTCGACATTTTAAGCTGTAATAGTTGAAAAATACATACATATGAGTAAAATAATAATAAGACTTACCGTCGTGATAAATTTAATAATAACAAAATTTATGTTATAAAACTTACCTGAAACAAAAAAAAAGTTGTTTTAATAAACAAGAACAGTTTCTAATGCGAACAGTATTAATGTTCGTAACATTTTTTTCTTCGAACTAGTAAACTCAGATTTTACTAAAGCAATTTAAATTATTTCCACTTTAAAAAGTTACATTATCCAGAACACACCTAGTAGTATGTTTTAGTATTAAGAAAATATAGTATGTCGTTAAGATCTTAAAACTATAACGATTGATATCGCTACACTAAACAGCTGCCGATATAATTGTCTATATACACAAGCACTCACACGGGGGTGTCTCGTTGCATAGCAAGGACCTTATATTTGCAGGAAAATAAAAATGTTTTCTCATAATCATCCTATTTACTATGCAGGTTCGTAATAGTATCCACGGTACTTACTTATATGACTTAACATATAATCTCTATCTACCGTATTATCTACCTATTGTACTCAATAAAATATGAATAGTAATTGATATTTCGTAATTAAATTATGTTTAACTTACGCTTGTTGTTGTTTCTCCATCGTCGACGTCGAATTGTGGTCCTTTTTTTTTTCTGATACAAAACCTATTACACGGCCGAGCCAAGGGTTTTTTGAACTCTGGCCTATCCCAGATTGCCACATTGCCATCACAGCAGTTTGGAGTGGTTGCTGTTGATGAAGGTGATTTAAAGATACATTTATAACAGAAAACAAGTATAAGTAAGAGAAGTAAACTAAAAATGAATTTATGCTTGAAGTTAAATTTCCCATTCGCACGTTGGTGTATTGACCATCTAAGCTCCGGGCTTGGGATGTCACCCATTACTGACGGAGGGTCATTTTGCGGTGGAGGAGGGGGTGTAGGAATGTCAATGTAAATAGATTCCGTGGTTGAAGCTTTTAGGTCAGATACCCTTCACCCCTAAGGGTGAAAATGATATCTGCTCTCGGAAAAATCAAAAATGGTACGGTGGTCGTTGGGAGGGTAAGACCTGTAACAAAAGAAAGGAGATTTTAGACTATAAATTCTAATGACTATAAGTCACGATTTTTAGTTAATAATATCATTTCTTCGCCATTAAAAACTATATATAAAATCGCCCAGCCAAGAATCAAATCAAACAATTTAATTAAAAACACTGCTCGGTTGAAATAGTGTCATAGACCGATAGGCTTAAAGTATATATGTAAGAGATACCATATGCATAATAGAAGCGTGTTAAGGGAGGGAATGACGGGTCTGATCGCGTGCACCACGCAATCTCTGCACGTCGAAAGTCCGCCAGCCGTCTTCCCTTAGCGACCGGGTTCCTTAGCGGTATTAGCATTGTATACACGTAGACAGAAAGTAAATTATAATGACACTCGCTTTAAATTAATATGAACATATTGCTACGTCAATGTTAGGACAACTGACGCCCGCGGTTTTATTAGCACAAAAAAACAGCTAAGTTACTCCCGCGCACGCAAAATCGCTTCAACTGTTGCGCACTTGCAGACAGATATACAGTAAAAAACGGTTTTCATAGGAAGGCAAATCATCTGCGCTATGTAAGTTTTACTCGTATAATATTTGTTTATTGAAATTTCAGGCAAAACACAATTTAAAAATGTAGAGGAATACAGCGGCGCAAAAATCATATTTGTTTTTCCAGTTATCGCTATATGGCTATCATATTACTTGCTTTTTGTTATTTATATTTTTGCTATCGTATTTTGTTGTTTTTTTATTAACTAGTTACAATTTGGAGAAAAACCTATACCTAAGACATGAACTCCAAATTTTGATACTTATATTTTTTAACTTAACATGTTCTTGGCCGCCTTGATAAAAGGGTTTTTTTATATAACCTTTTCCACTGAATTTAGAAAATTGGCATGGCTTAGTACAAAGCGTGCACATGTAATAAGTACCGCACTGCAGTTAAGGGAAGCATGCGTGCATTTTTAGATATCACATCACATTAACTTTATCTTACTTTAATACAAATATTTGTTTATATATCAAGACAAGGCTTTTCCCCCTAATGTGTCTACAATTTCATTTTACTTATTCCTGTAATATCTGACTTCTTAAATTCAGTTTAGAAAACTTAGATAATTTACTTGTACTCTTGTTATTGTAACTACGTAAATAAAAAATATTGATGGTACTTATGACTTGGAACATTGCTAAATTCTTAATGATTAATACCACGTAGATGTAAGTCATTAAAAAATATTAACACAAAATTTAGCAATGCCTTTCTCTTCTTTTCCTTAGTCTTGTTTTATTCTTCTTCCTACCCATCGTTTCCGTCGTCATTTTACGCCTTTATTCTTATCGAGTGTTACTCTTATCCATATTCTAATTACTCGGATATAGATCTACCTCCCCACTCACCACCCCACTTACTACCCTCTCTCCATCCCTCTCCCCAACCCACTCACCACCCCATTCACCACCCCACTCGTCAACCCCCTCACCTCCACACACACCACCCTTTACTACCCCTCTTGCCACCCCCCATTTCATATCTTTTAACACCAATATCCACCCAACTCACCACAACACTCATCAACCCACTCAACAACCCACTCACCATCTCATTACATACCACCCCAACCCACCCCAACACAACTACTACCCCACCCACTACCCACCACCCTATCATCTACCCCAGTTACCCACACCCCAGCACCACCTCGAGTACCCCTTTAATCCTGACAACACCTCCCCTTTAATTTCGTTGACCTGTATCCATACCTCGCCATTCCTCTTCAACAGCCTGTACAAGGGGCGTGGAACTGAACTGACAGCCACGCCCAATCTCCATCTCCCCCACCTCCCTCACCTCCCACACCTCCCACACCTCCCACACCTCCCACACCTCCCCCACCTCCCCCACCTTCCCCATCGCCCGACCTTCCCCACCTTTTACCCCATCTATCTCTAACATTAACCCTACCTAACACGCTCGCCCTCTAACGACCTTCTCTCTCTCCACACCCTTCTAACTGATAATCTCTGCCTCTCTTATACACACCCTAACCTAATTATTCCTTTATCTAGCCACATTTCTTAGTTCTTCTTTTAAACTACAGCAATTCGCCTTAAATCTTCTGTCTACGAAATGCCATTTTTTTAAAACTCCCTTCTTATTATTGTGAAACTGTTTTTTTCTATTTTATATTGCGTTTAAAAAAAAGTACTTATAAAATAATTATAATTCGTATTGATTTACGTACTAAATACCAAATTGCGATTGCCCCTTTTAACAAGTAAACGACCTTGACATTGTAACTGAGTGACACGGAATCCCAGTTTACCGACGGGAAGCACCCCAACAAAGATATTAAAGGGATAACATGAATCACTGGGTTAAGAGCGGAACGTTAGGGGGAGTACAATCATTAACTTTTCTTGCACCTGTTTTAGCAACATTTTTTGAACTATCAATCTGGGATATTTAAATTTTATTGAAAAATGTTATACTTGAATATTTTTATATTTTTTTTACTTATCAGTTAGCTTAGTAGTAGACTCCCTCATTCAAAAAATTCGATGAGATTTAATAACCTCATTTTTGTTGTTTTTAAATTAACGCAAAAATATAAATCTAATGCGACAACATTAACAAGAGCGATGCTATGTTTTCATTCGAAGTGAGCGGCCACGTGGGTGAAGCGTGGGAAAAACAAGCGCCAAACTCCATACTCAAGTCGCAATTTGCTTACGCTAGCTACACATGTAACACATAAAATGAGTATTCTAATAGTAACAGATACTACATAACTACAAGAAGGTAGAATAGTTACAGACTTTAAGTCAAAAATTAAATTTTAAAAACAAAGTAACACAACATCAAAGAGACTAGGAATCCACGATGAGCAGTCTGCTTACTGTTGCTGCATTCAACACTCAACAAACACAAAATACTGATTATGTTTCAATGAAAAAAAATATGTGTGAAACCCCGTTTATTGTTTATCAATATTTAAGAAAGTAATTAAAATCCACAACACTTATTAACTAAACCTGCAAAATATAAGAAGAAACACGAAAGCGAAAAACTTACCTTTTATTTTAAAGATAACTTCACAAAACTGACACAAAAATAAAAAAAAAATACATCAACATGCGAACAACAACATCAATTTGGAAAGTGGGAAAAATAAAAATTACACATAGAAGACAACACATATAAAAAAATATTTGACGCACCCTTCCTTGTTCACTGACAAACACACACTGAGCTATCTAATGAACACCCGAAGCTCAGCTCCACTCAGATGAGAGGAGGGAACTGTTCTCTTCGCGCGACACCAGAACACTGAGCCAGCTTCGTATTGCGGCAGTACTGCAACTATGGCCTTACTTACGGGATGCGCCACAACGAACTATCTACTTTATCGATAACGTACCAACACTATTTTGCAAATTAATTTTATTACTAAATTATTTTACTGTATAAACTACAATAATACAGTTCTGATATGTTATTGATGTCGATATCATTATTACAAAATGCAATTTTTATTTAATATATTTACTACACGTAAAATTGTATAAATAAGACTATCAATAATGAAAAATTAACAAGTCGCTATTGCGAAGAATAAAAATTAAAGTGAAATACAAAAAAAAATCCAATTTTAAACGGTTTAAACATTTTTTTATCGATATACCAGTAATAACGATGTCCCAACATTAAAACGGCGCGCGCAACTTATCAGTAACTCCCACCTCTATATTTTTCAGGGAATTAGTATATTATTAGAACACTAAGCTCTTTTAATTGGGAAGAAAAAAAAGCGACAGGCGCTAGGCCCCACACAAATGTTCAAAATCAAACAATTCAAAGTTAATTTTAGTAAAGGAAGAGTGTATATGTCAACCATGTATAATGCAGGCCGTATGACTTAACACGCAACTTTGAATTTCTTAACTAACATTATGTGTTTCTCTAGAAGAACATCAAATACAAATTAAACTAAAATATTGAACCACATACATGGCAGGGATCAAACTTGGATGCATAGGTGTATACACACAACAAATGCCACTGCACCGCTGAGGCTATTAATATCGTTTCAAAATGACCGTAGTTAAAAAATCTAATCATACTTACTAATAATATAAATGTAAAAGTTTAGATGAATGTATGGATAGATAAATGTTTGTTAGAGTTTGTAGCCTATATGGTAGAACGGATCTGGATAAAATTTGGCATAGATGTAGAACATAGTCTGGAGGAACAGATGGGCTACTCACGTTGTTAACAATTCAGCGCGGACGGTGTCGCGGACAAAACCTATTAGATTTATATTGACAGATGATACAAGCGAATTATGTAAGCAGAACACACGAAATCATGTAGATATTCAGTGGTATCCGTGACATAAGGAACGTTCGCGATCCTGTTTGGACAACCCACGTTAATTAAACACCCACTGCATTTGAATGCGTTGCTTTGTTCAGCCTACGTAGGACAAGGTATAATAGTTTTACAATATCGCGTTCGAGTTACAACGGGACAAAATTCAGAGGAGAATTGGACAGAAGAACAATGTATTGCCATTTGTCATGAATTTTAACAAGCATGCAATTATAATTGGCGTTAATAATATTTTTATTCGCATTTATCATGTAATTTCTTTTACTTGTCTCAAAACTCATTATTGGATTGCGATTTTAATAGACTTTTACTTTTTTACATGTTAAAATATAAAAATCCTTCATGTTACTAGACATTATAAGTAGGTATTAGATTTTTTTTTAATAATTGCATTTAATATGTGATTAGCAATATAACATGATATTTAATGAACAGTTTACTCCCCAATCTTTTGTTTGTTGGGGTAGCTCTGATGTGTTGCGACTCTAAAGTGTAGTTACAAACACGAGATTACCCTTACTCCTGACCCTCACCTATATTCTCCTGACCTACTTTAGCTCTACGTTAGTGCCTGGGTCTTTGCGTAAGTTGCTCCTTTCAGATTTTGATATCTCATTATGCGATTGATATCGATAACTTAACTATACCGAAGTAAGTACAAGCAAGTAAAATCTTATGGTTTGTCATTTTTATAACTTTCTAATTATCATCATTTTGCCAATTATAAATATTATTGTAAAACTTAGCATATTTCTTTTCATCTACGAATTATTTTGAAAATACTTAACATCTCGATTTACTCGAACTTAATCTATAGTCTATCAAATCAAATCAATCCAAGCTAATGTTATCTAATTATTATAATATTTATAAACATCAAACTTCAATATTTCTTAGGTATAAATTATTCATCCATTCACTATAAGAAAATTAACATCTATAACTAATTAAAACTTACAAAAATGTTACCCCTACCCGGGATTCGAACTCTGGTATTACCAGTCACAACTCAAGACTGCAACCGATAGGCTACAGAACTTATAAATGCCACAATGAAATTGCAGTATCAACGCTAAACCATCCAGTTTGAATTGATTTTTTTTTTATTTAATCAGAAATTAGACTTGTTATATGTGTTATTTGAGTAGTGCAACTTAGAAACGCTACTTCAAAAACGTAAATGAAACTTCAGCATCACTGTAAAATTTCACTGTTGTTAATGCAATAATAGATATCGAAGTATCCGTTTTTTTTTTTTTTTTTTTTCAGGTAATATAAGGGATAACAATATCCATTAATATAAGCGGCAGGGCAATCGTAATCCACTGTTACAAATTAATATAATTCTGTATAAAGCATTGCTTATTGTGCCTGTGGAAATGTACGTCCGTTCCATTAACAAAATCCGTAAAATCAAAAGGCAGACCGAAGCACTTACACCAATTTTGTAGAGTAATCTGTTATTTGTTTATTTTTCTGTATGGATGCAATGGTCGTTGTGATGTCGAACTTACTGATGTCTTAAACTCATTACGTTTGTCAGTTTTCAGTTATATGGTTATGTAGATGTTTCTTTTTTTAATATTACTGTTATTAGGTGACAACCGAATTGGCTGCTTAAAATCGTTATATACCGAATGATATAGTTAAATGTCTGCAATAAATTAGTTTGCAAATCCTTTGACTACGTTAAAAAGACAAGTCATTGGATGAACAGGAAAAAAATCCTTCACCATAACCACTTTCCTTCCGTTAATTATGATTGTTACTCTTTAATAAAAAAAACATTAAATAAGTTCTTAACCCTTGAAGTATGATCTTGTCGTCGGAAGATTTCAGTTTAAAGTGTTCTCAAGGGTTAAGTGTTGGCGTCGAGCCAAATCCACCCGGTTATCTCATCACGAGTACAATTTTGATCTCATGCATGCAAATCACAAGAAACATTATTACAATAAACAACAAAGTCTAACATTTTTCTTGTCACTACATAGTATAAAACAACGTCTTAGATATTTAAAACTACAGAACGGATATCAATGCAGTTTCATTAAGTAGTGTGATTTAACAGGAAGGTTATTAATATACGTATAAAATAGTATAGAAATAATGATATTGAAACTAAAATATCGCACAACTGTTTAGTCTAGTTTAGTTTACTGCCTAGTCTTTATTCCTATAGGAATCAAAGCAAAAAAGTAGAGTGCGCATGGGTGCGCATTACTTGATTTCTAGTTATGCAACTAAACTGCTAAATTCAATCAACAATCACAACGGTTGAGCGATAGTTTAATCAAAGGTATGCGCCAGCTCTCGGTATTCCATAGAAATTGATATTTAACCGCTTCGTCTATCTACTCTTCTAAGAAATGGTTGTGAGCAATTTGTTTTAAAAATAAAGCCGGATACACACCTTTAGTTTTAAATAGATATTCTAGTCATTAAAAACTTAGACAAACCTGAGAACAATTAAACTTAACAGTTCAATTGGCAATTACAATTTTGCCTGTACATCAAAGCGTGAACGTGTGTAACGTTCAACTGTTGAGGTAAATATGTGTGTGACCGGCTTTAGATTTATTCGTATCCAGTTATCTTAAGTTTGTGAGAATTTTATAGGTTTTTGAAAACTTTTGAATAAAACTAAACGCAGTTGGGAATAGTTCAGTTTGTTAGAGTTGGTTAATCGTTGTATTAATATCACCATAGTTCTTTTTGAACGATAAGGATTACTATCTAACTATATTATTATAATAAAGCGTAAAGACACGTTTTTGTTGCCTAATATGTCAGCAATTACAGCATATTTTTGAATAATTATTTTTTTTTATAAAAATCACCACACCTACGTCACGCTTTAGGCTATATGTTTTCACGCCATTAAACTTAGGAGGTAAATATTTTGGATAAAAACGATAATGTGGGAAAGAAACCATAAGATTGCCAAGTTTTGAGATACAATTAAGCATAATTATCAACTTGCAAGATTGATTACAAAATTGAATTTTTGCGTATTTGTACAGTCCTGGATTTCTCCTCTTTGTCATGCATTCAAACGTTCGCTGTTTACTCTAGTCTAAATATTTGTCGAAATACAATCAAAGCGTTCTCGGAATTGTTGGCAGCCATGGAAACTAAAATTATTTTTTACTAATCGTTGCCCGCAACCTCGTCCATGAAATATGAAGAAAAAAAGTAGCCTACAACTTGGCTATCTATGTCAGCTATCCTTCAGTTGCGAGCAGACAGACAAACAGACAAAAATAGTTAAATGCCATTTTCGTTATCAAGAACGCATACATCATCTTCCCAAAATCAGGAATTGTCTAAATATAATTGTGGGGTGTCTGTTTATAACATTAAAAGCAAATATTACAAACAGACACTCCAATTTTATTACATGTACGAGCTGTAGCCAGGAAAACTTCGTTAGCGCAAATTTGGACCACCCGATACGTCATTTTGACAGAGCGCAATTTAAAAAAAATGGAGCCTATAATATACCTATCCATGTCAGCTACCCTCCAGTGAAAGTTCCGTCTAAATCGGCCCAGCCGTTTGGAGATTACGCAGAACAAATGCGGCTTGGGACGGACAGACAGACAATTTTTTTTTAAATGCGGTAAAATCTGGAAATTTTCTTTGGATATTACAAACAGACACTCCACTTTTCTGTAATAATCCCGGATGCATCAACTACTAAAAAAATCCATAAAATCGGCCAAACCGTTTCAGAGATTACCCGAAACAATCGCGCGTATTTGCTGCCAGACATGTAAAAATTAAAGGATTTACCGTATTATCTTCATATCATCATGTATACGAAATATGATTTACTCATATTTTTTTAAATCTCTTAATTAACAGTGTTCACATTTATCAAAGTTTTCTTCACGTGTTAATGTAAAATTTTCAAAGCATTTAGAATTTTTATTCACCTTTAAAACTAATCCAGTCTTAAAGAAAAAAGAAATTTGAATATTGCAGTTTACCTTTGTAATGCAACGAGCTTTGAGATGTAATGAGATTGTAGAGAATATCGCGTTACCGCCGACAGCCAGACATCTTGTCCTCACTTTTAAAAGATAGAGTTTGATATCAAATGGCTATGCGACGTAATTAACGAGGGAATGGAACTCGAATCAAAGCTCTGACGTGCATAATTAATATTGGTTTTCGTTGATATGCCCTTTATTAAGCCCATCGATAATACAAGCCCAGTTAATATTAGCCACTACATGCTAGCGGTGAATGATTTCACAAAGGTAAAATGTTATTATCCGTATTGTTTTCGGGAATGTGGGTTTACATGTACATCTATTTCACGAATAACTTATTTAGTATGTTTATAAATTTTGAAAAACTAAATCAACATATCAACGCACATCAGCTTAAATGTAACTATGTTGGATAAATCTCAAAATCAATCGAAACGAGGAACCACCATTTAAACATCAACATTCATCGCATAGATTTATATGATATCTAAATAATTACAATTAATACCCAAGATATTATTCACAATATCATGTAACTAGATAAATCAATAAGCAACCAATTTTACCAATACAATCCTATAAAATCTATGAAATAAAGCAATTAGGGATTGCTACCCCTAAATATCCTCCAGACAAAGTAACATCAATAAAACTCCATGCAATAGAGATCAAATAGCTGAGAGCTGAAAGCTGAAAGGGAAACACGAAAATATCACAAACGAGACCGAACACCATAACAGGACCTATGAAGAAAAGAGACAATTAGAGATTCGTCGAGTACTAACCGAAAGCCGCATTGAAAAGATAAAAAATTAAGAGGTGATATTAAATTATGCTTAGATACAAAAAGTAAAATGTAAACTAGAATATAATTTGTAACAATTTAATAGCTATAATTACAAATAACGCTATCAAATTTTAATTAAAATCAATGGGACTTGAAGAAATTTTACCTTTATTGGCTCCTGGATAAGTTTGAAATTGGTTTGTGGGAGTATGCATCCCGGTTGCATAGGTAAGAGCAGTATGTCCTGGCTAGATGTCTAGAGCTCCGATCGGACAGGATAGCGCGCATTCGGGTTCGTTTGCACATTGTGGTGCGTGAAGCGGTCCAAGGACGACGGTTTGATTGAGCGCCCGGCCTTGTAACATTGCGTGATTACGAGCATCAGACTAGGCGCTTTCTGAGTTGTTGCTGTCTTCTGATAGCAGCCTTCGCAAGGTTAGTGGATTTTTTTTTATAATTTTTCGAGTGTTTGTTTTAATTTTAATAACTTATTCAATTATTTGTTTTATTTTTTGTTTTTCTCTGACTAATTCGATGACGTTTTTTTCATTAATTCAAATTGAATAAAAACCTGAAATACCTCCAATTTTATTATTTTTCACTTTTATAATTTTTGGAATTATTTAAAAAATTTTATTTTTATTATTGAATATTACATGTTTTACTTTTCAAGTTTTCCACTTTTAAAATATTGCTTTATTCAAATTTAGGTCCATTTAATTTTTTTTTGATTTTTTTTAAAAACAGTAGTTTTATGTGTTCACGGATTTTTAGAAGTTCGCCGTTTTTATCCGACACCGTTGTAAGTTCAAGTTACTTTAGCGCGACTCGGTTTTATAATTGACTTTATTCAATACAAAAACATTTATTTCTTAGAATTGTTTTCTTTTAAATATATTTTATCTTTTATATATTTTCTGATATCTTTAAAGGGTTATTTATTCAAATTAAAAATTAATTTGGAATTAACCATTTACTAGTTTTAATTTTTTGTAATAATATTTTATTTTGTTATCTAAATATGATAGTTTTTTTACGGCAAAATTTTACGTACATAGTTACTAAAGTTTAATATTTTTGTTAGATGTTCTACGCGTGTAAAATTTTACTGAATTGAGTCAACAGGTGCTCAGTTTAATGAAAAGAACGTTAACATTACCGACGTCTTTAAATTTGTTTTTTTGTTAAACTATACATATAACATAGTTTTTTTTTATGCATTTTAAATTATACAGACGTGTTAATAAAATATTAGAAATGTATCATGTACAATTATTGTTTATGGAATTATGTTTTTAATTATTTAATTTCATTAGTGTTGAGCCATTGGTAGGACTTGACCATAATTTTTATTCGATTTTTTTTTCAATAAAATTGTTTTTTTCCACTTTTGCTTCTTTTACGTGTATCATCCGTTTGAACAATTTCGTTACAAAGGGGTACGTAGTTATTTTACGTATTTTATTTATTTATCTATACAGTTAATAAAATTGGAGTGTTTGCATTTTATATTTAAAAAAATAAAATTTCGTGATGGTGTTTTATGGTAGTGGAAAAGAAAAATCGGATTAAAAAAAATCTCCCAAATGAGAAGAACGACTTGATACGGGACTTTCGCCGAAAGATATCTGATATGGACACACAAATGTTTTTTTATAAAGTGCTGACGAATTGGCAGATGGCCGCTATTTAATTATAAAGATTAAATTGCTCATTTATTAATAACATGTTTTTCTTATTAAAGTGAAGAATGACTGACAGATTATTATAAGTATAACTTAAACGTTATAGCGTTATTTATTCCGGGTAATTATACACGGAACAAACACGGCTCGCGGACAGACATTGATTCATACAGACAGACGAAAAAGGGAAATTCAATTTTCTTTATCAGGAACCCAAATACGTCATCTTCGCGAAATTTTGATTTTTTTTACTGACACTGCAATTTTATTAACTGTCGGTGATATCCTTAGTAATTTTTTATCAAGAAAAAATTTGTAGAAAGAGACAAATTACTTGCAAGGATCTACACATGAGTTTAAGGATAAAAACCTTATTTTCGTTTTGATAAACGAAAATAAGGTTTTTATATTTATATGAGTTGATACTCAACCAACATTAAATCCCCCATTTAGAAATGTGAAAATGAAGCATTATTAGAACACCTGAGGGGTGTAATGAAACGTTGGCCCTCCATGAGCGTTGTTTACACTTATTTGAAAGACCTTTAATCTGTCTGCGTCCGGTAGATTCGTCTGGTTGAAAGAATTATTTTCATCGTGTTCTCTACTTACGCTTTAAAATCTTTTTGCACCAATGTTGTGGGTAGAGTACGCCTTGAGTATAACATACGGAAAAATTAACGGCTTCGAATATTACATCTTTTTATTTTCGTTTTAATTTCTTACGGATAACAATTTTCTTATTTCTATACTATTGCTATTTTGTAAAGTTAGGTGTGTTATTTTCAGTATTTCAGTTAATTCTGTATGCACAACATTAAAAACGTAAAAAAGTTGAAAAAAAAATGAAAGCTTCTGTATGTACCTTATATTTAAAACAATCATATTTCGTTCCATTGGTGTTTTTTGCGTTACTGAAACAATAAACGAATTTTTACCCGATAAAACAAAGAGGGTAGAGGGAAATATTTTTCGCGCATATTTATGTAATTTTGTTTTCGATGTACCAAATAGTTTGGACTGAGCTCCGTGGGAACATAACACCACGGCATCGTATCAAATTAAATCTTTTTTTTTTAACAAAGCCTTAAACAAAAATGGATCTTTAATTAATTTTCCTTAAATTGTAAAAAAAAGCAAACATTTATTTTTACTTTAATTACTAGCTGGTGCTATCGATTTCGTCTGCGTCAGTATAAAAGGAAAAAAAAACAGCCTATGTTACTCACTCGCAACGTATCTTTTTAATGATGTAAGAATTTTTGAAACCGGCCTAGTAGTTTATGTTTATAGTAAATACAAATCATTCCTTTTTATATTATTAACTAGCTGTTCCCGTGCGGCTTCACCCGCATGATAATATAAAAAAAAATGTTTTATTGTTTACATTTATCAATTTCTCAATTGCAAATGTCAAAATACCAATTACTACTACTACCATACCATACACCAACTACTATACCATACTATGGCAACCTTGATTCCTTGATGTTGGCAAAAGCATGTGGTCTCTTTCCCACATTAGGGTTTTTATCCAGTTTGTTTACCCCCTAAGTTTGATAGCGCGATAATATATAGCCTAAAGCGTGACGTAAGTGTAGGGATTTTTATTATAAAAAGAATTATTCAAAAATATGCTGTAATTGCTGACATCTTAAGCCACAAAGAAGTTTGTGTTTACGCTTTATTATAATAGTATAGATATAAATAGATAAGGATACCGTTTGACGAGATTTATTACAAACCTACTATGGCAATTGAAATTTACGTTGGTGTGCAAGAGACATTGTGCCCGACCCTCATCCAGACATAAAGTGCTCAAATAAAATGTTTCTATAGATAGGAACGCGACCGCTAGCCGTATCGATTCCGCTTTACACCTGTTTTCCCGACGGCACTTTTCGTATTTGATACGTCACTTATTACATACAATATTGAGATTTATCTTCTTCGTTCCTAAGAGCAGATTACGTCCGTCGTCCCTTAGTAACTAACTCTGTGTTGCAGTTAGTTACCTTAACTCTCAATGAATGTAAATTTAATGAGTAAACTTAAGTTAACTGAACAAATTCTTAACGAACATATTTTTCTTGTCCAATTTAAATATTAAGCTTGATGCGTGGGTGATTTTTACACTTATGAAATAATTATTTTTTGTATTCCGATTATTTTGTCGGCTTCTGAATGTGTGTAACATTAGCGCAGTCCCCACACAGCAACGGGTGAAAATTTGAACATTGAATATTATGAATATATCTATAGATATTCTAGCGTTCTAGCGCTCGGGGAAAGGATTGCCGCACGGTTAAATGAACTTAATCTCATTTTTCTCTAGTTTAGTTTCAAGCTTTTTTTTTTTAAATGTAACGGTAACGTTTTAGTTATATCACCAAATAATGCGTAGGGATATTTAATGATTTAGATCGGTTGAGGTTTATTCGACACAATTTTTACTAATATAATAAAGCGTAGACACACATTAATTTGTGGCGTAAGATGTCAGCAATCACAGTATATTTTTGCATAACTCTTTCTTTAATAAAAAGCCGTACACTTATGTCACGCTTTAGGTTACATATGATCACGCTTATAAACTTAGGGGTAAATAAATTCAATATAAATCCTGATGTGGGAAAGGGACCATAAGCTAAAAGCTGCCAACATCAAAGAAGTAAGATTGCCATGGTTTGTCATCATGTCATGTCATTTTGATATTTGCTATTAATAATTTGAAAAATGTAAACAATAAAGGAAAATATTTTCAATAATTCATGCGGATAAAGTCGCACGGGAACAGCTAGTTGTTAAATATTTTTCTTAGTGTATTACAAGTTAAGTAACGTAAATCTTGAGATTATTTTTAGGAGAGTTTGATTAACTGGTGACTTATTTAGAACGATTATGAAATGTTAAAATTATGATCACGATGTCGTGAACTTGTTAGTTATTATACAAGTTAATATATAGTTATGTAAAATAAAATTGGGAAAAAGTTACGAAGTTCTTCCGACGGTTCTCTTCATTAACATTCCTTAATTCTTCGCTCATAATTAAAATTGAAATGTAAACTGAAGAATCTGAATGAAATCTGAATATTTTTACATTTTTCTAATATTCCAACTGGTACCTATGTATCTACGACTAAGAATATTGAAACAGCAAATGAAGACAAATATTCCGCATTGACAACCGTAGCGGTCAGTCAAATAAACAGTAATTAACTTCTAACAAGCAGACCATCCCTAGTTTTTATCCTCTAATTGATTGACAGCCCTTTTTAAATACGCGTGGAATTTAATAATCCTTTTCCCTTTGGCATCGTCATTAGCTTCAACTGAGGTCTTCTCTCAAACGTCAGTTAATGATATTGGAAAGTTACATTAAAATACATATATGATTCTGTTATTGATTAAATCAAAGCATCGAGATTTTAAATAAACGTATATTAATTACACTATTTGCATGTTAGGTTACGCGAGTATTTTTTGCCTGTTAACGGAAAAGAGAATTATCGGCACCAGTGTTGAAAATAAGAAGAAATTCCGTGGATGATCTCATGTTATTTGGGTTGTGGTTGTATTGCACCACATACTTGCTACTTTGAAAATGTTTATTACACGTTAGTCATGCATTTAGTCCTAACAACCAAAGAATTTATTATTGACGAGCAGTCGCGACTTCGTTAGCGCAAATTTTGACAACCCGTTACTCCATTGTGACAGCGCGGATTTAAAAAAAAAATTGCCTATAATATGCCTATCCATGTCAGCTACCCTCCAGTCCCGTCGGAATCGGCCCAGCCGTTTCGGAGATTATTGTAATTTTAGTTGAAAGTTATGATGAGCAGTTCTAACAATTTCAGCGTACATTTGTCGGTTTTATTAAGTTGTTTATAAAAAAACTTCCCGTTTTTTCGACTTTTCGTAGGTAGTTATTTTCACCGTCCGTATTTAAACACAATAGAAGGCTCTAGTATTATCTGAGATTATTTTGAAATACGTTTAATTTCATTGGAATTAACAATAAAATAACAAAATTAATCTATCTATAGACGTATCAGTAATTTGCAGTGTCTGTATGAAATAAGGAAAGGAAAAATCCAGTTTTCGCTAAGATTTTATGTTTGCGCCGAAAATGCAATTAGTTACTATTTTTTTAGTTTCTGTCTGTCTGCAAGCCGCGATCCGGGCAATCTGCTAAACTCTAGGCCGATTTTGACAGGATTTTTACGGGGAGCTGACATGAACGCGAAAATTATAGGGTGTACTTTTTATAAATTTTGCGCTGTCACAATGGCAGACAGTGGCAGGCAAAATAGTAGACCGAGTTTGATGGAACTTTGACTGGAAGCTAGCTGATTCACGCGGTATTGATATTTACGACCATTTATTTAATTACACAATAAAAACATTATTATGTGTAGTTAGTCGAAATTAATGTAAAAAAGAAATTATAACGCTAGCTAAACAAGTTTACCTTTGCAAAAATTCGGACATGTTAATAACGTTAATTAATAATATTTCAAATTGAAATGTGTCAATATAACTTCTCATTTATATTGACTTTGAATATACAGGGTGATTCTTAACCGACGGATCAACGGCTTTGTGTAGTAAGAGGACCTCTATAGCTATCGTGTAAAGGCAAATGTTGCCCAGTTTTCCCTAGTTTTATGGATTTTTATTTATTTTTTTTTAATTCAGAAAAATCACAACCATGCACAGTTAAAACATTAACATTTACTAATATTATAAATGCGAAAGTTCACAAGGATGGATGGATGGATGTTTGTTAGAGTTTGTAGCCTAAACGGCTGAACGTATCACGATAAAATTTCCCATAGTTGTTGAGGATAGTCTGGAAGAACACATAGACTACTTACTTTTGTTTTTTTTTTAATTCCCCGCAGACGGAGTCGCAGGCTAAAGCAAGTTAAATATAATACCCTCTTATAAGCAATTACTTAAGTCAATGACATTAATTTTAAATTATTAAATTAATTCACTTGTTCAAAAAAATTTCATCGATGTTTCCATCTAAGTATGATGTAGGGGCCTTAAGGAGTAAAGTGAATAGCTACTTACCAATTAAGCTCGAGACTAAGCTGCTTATTTATTATAAAAATATCCCCATCTTCTCTTAAAAGTAATCTCCTCCAGCGAACCTTTTTAACGGAGGGCATTCGGGAGATTTAACAACAAATTTTACTATAACGTATGCGTTGGTAATAGAACAGAAATTTTGCATAATCGAATTTATATTTTACCTATCCTTTAATACTGTAAGTTGAAGTGTAAACTTCTCTATTACATCAGCTATAAATTTTATGAAAAAAATAATTAATGCTGGGTTTCTGGAGTTTTTATTTATTTTATCGGTACCTAAAGATTTATTAGTATTGGGTTGTTATTTTTCAACTGAGTAATAAGTTACGTAGTTCGGACACGCATTGCATGCTGCATCGAACCAAAAAGAGTAAGAAATTGTTAAATGTTGCTGGGAAATCGGCCATTAGACACAGTTTTCACACAGCATGTAAAACATATTAAGTAACGGCCGTCTTATACTTCTTACTCCCGATATCTAAGTAGGAACGCACAATTTAGAGTACCGTTTATGTCGTCAAATATTTTTTGCAACATGTTCTATGTCAAAACGTTTTATTATAAAAAAAAAACTTAAACAATGATACAAATATTCTTTAGCTTACGTCAACCCTTTTATACCGTGACTAGCGCCCGGGGCGGGTTTTTAACAAATCATGGCTATTGGAACATTATTTTGCGTGTGCTCGTTAAATTCGATATTGACCAATGAACAATGAAGTACTTTTGCTGAGTTTCGGAAGTTTCAATTTATTTTATCATAAGCTAGTGATGCATAATGTAATTAGCATTTTTGATAGATTTCTAAAATCACCAAATAAAACTTGCAATTTAATTTAAATACAAAATCCATAATAATGTTAATCCTTAATTCGGCGAGTTTCTATGTAGAAAAAAAATTTTTTTAGTAGTGATATTTTCGGATGTAAAATATTAATGTGATAATATTAATGAAATAGATTTTTTAATTAGTTTTTAATTACAGTTGACACTATAGAATTAGGGAAAGATAATTGGTTAGGCTATTTGATTAACAGCGGTAGAGCCCGCTTTAACATCTTCGCACAAATGGGTCGGCTCACCCGGTGCAATACCACGACCACACAGAAAATAGAGGTGAAGTTGAAGCAATTCCGCGTTTTCTCTGATTACTGTGGTGCCGGATGCCAAACTTTCCTTTTCCTTTCCACCCCTTTTTTATACGAATACGATAGGAAATGAACGTGGACTCGACGGTGCAAGAGACGCATAGGAGGGGATATGTTTTCTTTATGTGCGTCTCCTCATTCGTCGATCAAGGGTAGGCAACGCAGCGGTCGTTTCTCCATTTTGGCGGATTCAGGTGGCCACTTGCTTATGATATACAAAAACTTATGTAAAAAAATCTACACAGCCTCACCTACTCGTATGTTACAGTACAAAAAAGATTGTTTAAATGTCATACAATACATAAGGTCTTACATGCGTGGGTAGTATATTCCGATCGGTATTGATCGTCTGTAGACCTCACACAGATAGGTACTGCGTATGTACGTAACTTGAATACATACAATCGTAAGCGAAAGAGAGCGTAAGCGTTACGTCTCTATGTAGTAGTGAACTAGTGATGGGAATGGGACTGTAAAATATCGATACAATACTGCTACGCGAAAAATGGTTTAAAAGTAAAAATATCATTTTTTTATATATAGCAAAAGGTGGCAAAGGAGCAAGCGGCCACTTGAATCCGCCAAAATGGCGAAGCGACGGCTGCCCATAGACATCCGCAATTGCAGATGCGTTGACTACCCTTATCCGACGGAGGAGGAGACGCACATAAAGAGGGTATTTCCCCTTTCTATGCATCTCCTCCGCCGTCAAATCCACGTCCCCTTCCCATCCTCTCCTTATAAGAAAAGAGTGGTAAAGAGAATGGGATTTAAACTTTATTACTCAGTGATGTATTTAAGATGTATTTATATAGTTTACTAAACCTTTAATTATTATTATTGAATTTATACACAATTTTTAGGATCGTATTGCAGCACTGAAAATGCAATAAAACTGCTTAACGTAATGAACGGTGCTGTACTTTTAGAGCTTTAATTGAATTTTTTTATGAATTTTCTATCGGATCCTCTGATCTGAATTTTTACCACCTAACGCAGATGTACCGTAATTGTATTGTGATTTAGTAGAAAACGGAATTATTTTTCATGTAGTTTAGAGATTGCCCTTTATAGGATAGTACTTAGACCTTTCTCTTGACGCCGTCTCTTCCTTTATTCGAGTTCCAAGAACCAGCTAATCTAGTGTTAATGCTTTTCGGATTTTAAAGAAAACTCGTTTGAACTCGATCCGCGTAAAGTTTTTCAAAGCGAACCAAGACGACAAAGGAGCAATACCATTTCAAGATACTCTTATTTAGACGTCCTTTTTCACAGGGTATGGATTTAATTAAATAAAATGAACAAAGATCAAGGAACATTCCAAGTAAGGTCCTATGTAAAACTTATTGCGCATTCTTCGTCTTGAGTTCGTACTATTTTTGCATCTTGCTGTTCTTATAAGACATTCTAGAATTCAGGAGATCAGAATTCACTTTGAGGTCTCGTTTGCGAATAAAAAAAATTAGTATGTCACATCCAGAGTCAAATATCTTAATTGGTCACCTACTTTTATAAACTAAAAAAATACAAGAAGTGATTGAATTTCAAAGTAAAAGTATGGCAATACGGCTAATATGTAAGTTAGAAGTGTTAAACTATGTCCGTATTGTTAAGAAAATAAAACTTTCTTAAACATTATTTCATTGGAGTATGTATATTTTTGGGCTTGTAATATCAAGTGGGAATAGTTATATAAACAAAAAAATTTTTTGGCCACATGAAACGTGAATACTTCCGTATGTGTGTTGGTTTCTCTTGTTTGTTGGTTAATTCGATTACGATACATTTTAACTTATGTAAGTCGAATATTTATAATCAACCGAATATTCAATTTCATTTGAATTTCCGACACTTCCCATAAATTCGTCAGCGGCACCAATTTGCCAGGCAAACACAGGGCATACGTGGAATTTTCTCTTGTGCGCTTTATATGACCTAGTTTCTGTGAAATTACATTTCAATCCGGAATACGACGAAAAGGGGGATGTGGGAGGTAAATTCAATAGACGGTTGATATAACGGGTGGATATACAGGGTGGATATAACGGGTGGAGGCTGCAACGCCGCATAGGATTCAATTATGTTACAAAGCCTAGCGTTACTGAATGCGACGTAGTAACGAAATTGAATATCCCTTTGAAGATGCTTCCTATGAAACGTATATTGAAATTAAACTGTAATGGACAGGCTTACATAGACAGCTACTGATATTGGTGAACAGTTTATGTCAACAAAAAAAATTAATACTACGAAGTTCTACGATCACCTTCGGGGGTGGGCGCTCCAAGCAGTTTTTTTAAACCTAAATCCGCCAAAAATTACAAAGCGACCGCTGCCCATATACATCCGCAATTGCAGATGCGTTTCCTTCCCTAAATCGACGGAGGATAAGACGCACATAAAAAGGATATTTCCAGTTCCTATGCATCTCTTCCACCCTCAAATCTACTTTCCCATCCAATCCTTTCCTTATAGGAAGAGGGTCGAACGGGAAAGGGACTGAAATTGGGCCTCCGGCATCACACTCATCTGACCAAATGCGGAATTGCCCTCCTTCACGCCTGTCGTTACTGTGGTCGTGGTATTTCACTTTGCGAGCTGGCCCATTCGTGCGAAAATGTTAAAGCAGGCTCTACCATTGTTAAAGTTAAGTTTCTGTGGAGACAGCAACGTATTTAACGACAGCAATCTTGTGTACGTCTACAGCCAATGTCATCTACTGCTCACTATTTCCGTGGCCGGTGACCCGGGTAGCCTTCAAGCAGTCTGCAGCTGGTTCTTTCAGCTTTCTTTGTTCTGCTGTCCATGTCGTACGTGTACAGCGAATGTCAAGTACTATCGATCTCTTCACTGGCCATGTACTCATTAAGCTAATGAGATACTTTTTCGGCTACTCTTTGTGTAAACAAAATAAAGGATTTGTCGTGTATCTAAACGTTACCGGATTATGATCTGGTATAAAAATTATTAAATGCTTTATCAGATTTATAATCGGAATCAAAAATATATTAATACAGCTCTGATTTTACTGTGAAAATTGTCTGTGCTGCTATTGAAATAATTCGTAGAATTTGCTCGTGTAAATGAATTTCCCGGAATTTCAGCCAGCGCCGGTGCCCAGGCAGAGCTGAAATACGGCAGGGGGTGGAACGGTTGGTCGATCGATAGAGCTATCAGGCTCCCCCGCTAGCGTAGGCGGACGCCCACGATTCCAAGAAATCCTCCCCGTTGCTGGCGCGTGTAAACGCTTTATATCCTCTTCTATGTACTTTATAATGAAAAATTATGAAAACGTAGGTTCAAAGGATAAAATGGAAATTTTTGTAAAACGTTTGCGTTAAAGAAAATGTTTACCTTAAAACTCAAACAATATTTCGCAGTTAGAATTGGGATTTTAAAAGAGGTGGCATGTACGAGAATAACTATTTAATCCTGGCTATTGAAAAATACTCAATCGAGTCTTTACTAAGCAAGTCACATTTGTGGCAATCCTAGCTAGATCTTTTTCAGTATGTAATATTGTATTGTAATAAACATTTATAGGTGCAGTTCTTGGAAAGCCATAACATATGACAATGTGCACAGTCAGCGCTTTTTTTTTTTAATTCTGAATTCAAACATGAACTAAAGCTAATATTTCGACAAGACCAAACCCATTTTGTAATCATCATCAGCCTACGTCGGTTCAATTCTGGACATAAGCTAGCAATCGCGCTTAATTTTCTTGCACGAATTATGTCAAAATTTTGAAAAATACTGGTCGACTATTGGTTAAAATTACACTATGAATACTTTTTTTTTAATTAAAATATTTGTCTATTGTATAATAACTTTTACTGTGATACAATTAACATTAATACGTTAGATAAAAATAGGTACAACGTTTAAATATAATAATTATAAAAGGGTGTTCAGAAATAATTATAGTATATTGGTCAATTTAATTGTAACTCAGTGATAACGTAGCTTTTTAATAAAGAAAGAATTTTTGAAATCGGGTCAGTAGTTTTTGATTTTATTTCAGTATATAAAAAAAATCCAAAAATACAAATCATTCCTCTTTATAATATTAGCACAGATTGGTAACCATGTGGTTACATTCACATCTACGACACAAAACTCGGTTTAGGTCAGCGATTTGTTCTTTCGTCTAATATTTTAAGTTAAGACAAATAGACGATTTCTAACAACTTCATTTGAGAATTAATAACCTGCTAATTATTAGTTTATATCTCTTGACTATATCATTAAGTCTAGCCAAAAGATGTGAAAGATTTGCGAACCCTTTCTAAGAATTTAGATTTTTTGAAAGCTGATAATCTTCAATGAATATTTCGGGGTTCAACGATCGATCCCATTAGGATATTTTCTCATTGTATTATTTTTATGGTGGACCGATTGGCTCAACGGGAACTACTATTTTTTTACAACGTTTACCATAAATCAACAACAACTTTAATAACGCTTGTGTTCACTTTATAACAATCGTCGAAAAATTGATTTAACTGGAGCACATATAAAACAGAATATGTACTTTCTTACCACATAATACGTGCTTTTGAATATTCTATACTTGTACATAAGAACATAATACGGTAAAGATAAACTGACTTACCGCCGTGCCATAAATGAAGCAGCTTAGTTTACCTCCTACTCTTAAACTCCGCCCCATTTTATTGATTATTTTCCTTCTCGTTGCTATGCCCTGCTAAACGTTTACTGAAACATTTTTCTGTCTCATATAATTGAAAATAATATACATAACGCGATTTTTTTGGGAATTATATGAATACATTATCGTATAGAAAAATTCCTATTTATGTTACCAATTTTTACTTTTATTTTCACTGTGTTACCCAAAAAAAATGTAAAAGAGATTCACTTTTATCTCTTTGACTGCCACTGATGATGTTATGTATAAAACATAATTTTCATATTAAATATTTATCACACATCTAATTGTATATGAGAATTATTATTTTTAAAGGTGTCAATTTTCAGAGCATAATAATGTTTCTATTACCAAGATTTGTAAAAAATTCGCGTCTGGGGCTAGAATCCCTGACTGAGAAGTAGTTATTGTATGTTCAAACTAAAATGTATTTGAACTCTATTTTTTTTATATGAGCCCTTAATCTTTTAAAATGTTATTCTATTGTTCTTTGAATTACTCAGAACTCGATATTCATATTATATTTTAAATGGGTAGCTTGTACTCGTGATAATATATTTGAGACCTCTTCATAAGTCGTTTACAAAAACTTGGCATTATGTAAAATGCCGAAGGCCAAATGTATCGTTTAAATGTAGTAATTTAGACGTTCGAAGGTTTACGGTGACCATGAGATGTGCATTTCTCACTAAATAAATATTAAATAAAAATTTGAAACGATCTTTACGAAGTTAACATAACTTAATTCACAGAACCACATAGCATGTCTATGTCTATTCAAGTAGTACTTTATTTTTCATGCTTTTAATGATTTTCTAAAGTTAATAAAACCTATCCACTTTGAAATGATTCTTTTTTACCAATGTGTCCATTTAGTAGGTAATAAGATCAAATTTTTTTGAGTGCACACCTTAGAACTTTGTCAGGTACCAGATTATCGTCACCAAACTGTCATTAATAATAAATAGGTAAAAAATTAACAGTGCTAGAGCCCACTTTACCATCTATCCACGAATGGGCCGCCCGGTGTACGAGTAATACCACGACCACACAGAAGACAGGCGTTAAGTAGAAGCAATTCCGCGTTTCGCCTGATCAATGTGGTGCCAGAGGCCCAACTTTAATCTCTTTTCCTTACTACCCTTTTTATTAAAAGAACAGGATGCGAAGAGAACGTGGATGTGCCGGTGGAGACGCATCGGAAGGGGAAATATCCTCTTTAGTCGTTATGTGCGTCTCGTCCTAAGATTAAGGTGTTAGCTTTTTAACTACTTTGATGTATTCTGTATTCTTGAAGGTTTATTAGTCTGTGCTATAAATCAATACCATTTGTCACAATTTGAAATAACGATATAAGCTTTGTAATTGCGATCCAAAACATTATTTAAAATATTTATGTCATGGTTTTAAAATGTCGTAATTGTGCTTGTTATTATGTTAATAATCGGATAGTAATCGGATGTCAAAAATAACGGTGTTGCATTAGCTCGACGACACGGCGGCCATATTGGTAAGGTTATTCTGTGCAAATTGGAAGAAAACCTAAGAGGTAATGAAGACTATATTTTATTAAAGCATAACATGGCTGTGACGCCCATAAAGGGTAGTCATCGCATTCGCTATTGCGGATTTCTATGGGTAGCGGTCGTTTCGCCTTGTCGGATTCAGGCGGCAGCTTGCTCGTTTGCCACCTGATGATACAAGAAAATAATGGTAGAGTTATACAATTTACATGCGCCATAAACTTCAGTTACGCTTCGGAGAGCCAGCCGGATGTAGACACGTGGTATGACAAAGTTACGAAAGATGAATGACGTCACGATCTTAAGAATAAAGGCGCCATAAGATGTTAGCGAAAATCCCAAGGTATACCAACGACGTAGGGAAATTTACTAGACCGGCCACATGCCCACCAACGGCTGTAGTATTAGATGATAATAAAAACGAATGCTCTTAAAACCTTTAACAACCTATTTATATCACATTTTAGTAAAATATTTTAGTCTTTAAGTTAATTGACAAAATATTTCTAACCTTCGTAAAACTTTGTACCACCTTTTAAGTACGAGTATAATGCGCAAACCGTTGATCTATATTGAACATTGTTAGTTGATATTTTAATTTATTTTTTTACAATTCAGTACATTTTTGAATAACTTTTCTTTAAAAAAATGTCTTATAAAGAAAGAATTTTTATTTTAAGACCAATTTCAAAAGATGTTTTTATTTTTTTTTGGTCTCGTGTGAGTTATTGACCGACTTCCCAAAAGAAGGAGGTACTCAATTCGGGTAAATGGTAATGCTTGCAGGTGGGTCCCATTTTTTTGTTTGATTTTTGGAGTCAAAGACTACGACGTAGTTAAATAGTTTAGCTCAAAATCGCGTGACGAAATTTAGGGTCATTTTTGCTTTTTTGCTTATGTAGCCTAAACTATAAGACTTACATAAAAATGGTGTAAGGAAAAATTGAAGCCCTTTAAATTTGCTAAATAAAAATCCATGCCATAGTATATATCTATCTATTAAGGTTGTCGCACAATAACCACTTTTTTCATTAAAATATCGCTCGAAATCTATACCCCACTTTCAACGCTATTACTCGTGTTCGGTATGAACCCTTATCCAAATAAATATGTCCATCACCAAGATAATTTAATGTAGATTATAAATGCCCTTGAAACTATATAATTCCGATCAATAGTTTAGGAGATATCATAAAAAGCAAATTACGAATCGCAGAAAAGAATACCAACTTGTAACAAAGTTTTCTTTCTTGGCTTAGGTAGCCTAAACTAAAGGACCTACATATAAATGATGTATGAAAGAGTTGTAGCTCATTCAATTAGCTAAATTAAAGTCCGCGATAGCATATATCTATCTCTTAAGGTTGTCGCACAATAAGCGTTTGTTTCGCGAAAACCGTCAAATAAATGCAATCGACTTCATTTAAAACGCTTTTATTCTTATTTGGTATGAATCCTTATCCAAATAAA
>NW_013525247.1:805739-828662 GCF_000836215.1 Papilio polytes | reverse complement strand
TTTGCCCCCTTTTACTATAAAAAAAAAAAAAAGATAACTCATACTTTCTTTGAAAGTTAGGGATTATCATACTGCGATGTTTAGATTCACTAAAAATAGAGAAATAAATAAAGTTTTTAATAAAAAAACAAAACCGACTTCCAAACAAAATACACTAAAAACAAAATATTCTCAAAAAAACAGTACACTAAAAAGTAACGTAGTAATTTCTTGAAAATAGTAAACCTCCCTTATTGTAGCTGTTATGTCTGTATTGTACAATTATTATTACTTTGAAGTCGGCGTCAGTCCATTTAGATTCATTACTTAAACGTTACTATACTTTCAATTGTCAATTGTTATGGTACAAATGTAAAAAGCCTTACGTATAAATATAACTACGTACTTCGGCTGACACAGACATCAAAGTAATAATAATTGTACAGTACAGACATAACGGCTACAATACCCTTATTGTAATTGAAATAATTCCTTGAAAATATTAAACCTCCCTAGGTTTAATATTTTCAAGGAATTATTTCGTTACTTTTTAGTGTACTGTTTTTTGAGAATATTTTGTTTTAGTGTATTTTGTTTGGAAGTCGGTTTTGTTTTTTTATTAAAAAGTTTTTCCAAAAAAGAGTTAATGGTATTGGCTATTAGGCTTGTTTAAAAAAAATGACCACTAAACATTATTATGAACGTACAGGCAAAAGTAGAAATCTGATTTTTTACGTTTTTTTTAAACTTAAATAACTTTAAAATAAAAACTATAAAAAACTGAGCAACTTACACTTTAACGATATAACTAACGAGATAATTTACTCCATAAAGCAGTTTATGCGTCTCTTAAATTCACCACGTAGTAATTATTAGCTTTTGCCCACATCTCAAGCGCGCATAATTTAAAACTTAATTCGTTGCCTATGTGTTAAACGAGACAATGTTCTATTTCTATACCAAATTTCGTTAGGATCCGTTCAGCCGTTTAGGCTGTTAACTCTAACAAGCAACCATCCATCAATCTAAACTTTCACATTTCTATGTATGTGAAAAAATAGTAAAGAATGAAAAATGGCCAATGTTACTCAGTGGTAACAAAGCTTTTTAGTGGTGAAAGAATTTTAAAACTGGCCTAGTACTTTTCGCTTTATTTCAATACATACAAAAATCCAAATCTTTTCTCTTTGTAATATTGATATAGACTTAGATATGTATTATTATAACAAATGTCATAGAATTAACATATTGCTTCAATGCCGTATCCTAAATTAATAAAATTAATAAATTTCTTTCATTTATATCTGGCAGAAAATTCTGATTTCCTAAGAATTCGAATTTTTCTTCTCGGCTTAATCCTTACACATTTCTGTTGCTTTGTTTCAAAAGTTTACAAACTTTATCGTACTTACTTTAGCTAGTCTTTGTTCTAGAAAGGAAATGAAAAGGGCTTCGGGTCCATGAGATGTTGTTAAAACTTCTTATACTTAGCTAGTACTTAATATAGATGCTAGTTATGTATTTATAAGAAAGCTAAGCAACCATTGAAAATCAAAATCACTTAATTACATTATCCTACTAATGTTATAAATGCGAAAGTTTCGATGCATAGATGGATTTTTGGTACAGTTTGTAACCTGAACTGCTGAAAAGACATCGTTTAGGCGCAAAATATGTTGCCCGATTTTCTATATTTTAAAGGTTATTTAAATTTTTGTAAAAAAATACATAAAAATCAGGTTTTCCACTAAAATTTGCCAATACGTTCAAAACAATGTGTTTATGGTCATTTTTTTCTTGAACAAGGTTAAAAATTGGGCTCTCAAGAGAACGCAATAAAAAAATTGTGTTTTTTTTAATAAAATTCTTTCACCAACTTTGAGAAACTGTAATACTTTTTTTTACATCATCTTTTTTTCAACAAGTTATTTTTTAAACTGAGCCCAAGCCCAAGTGACATACAGGTATAATAATTTTATGATACCTTGTACTTCTCACGATAAAAAATCCAAATACCGTACAAAAAATATTCAAATGGTTAAGAACAAAATTAGTACCGTGCTGTAGAATTGGCGCAACTCTAAATTATCGGCATAAACGTCACGTCCCTATCTGACAGCTGTCAATGTCACTAGAACTATGGACATTGGCGCGCATCCTGAGTCCTGACGAGAAGTGTTGCTCTGAGTTTAAAGCGACAGTATCAATTGAATAAGTTGTCTAAAAATACTTCTTGTACTTGAAAGTCTTAGGCATATTTTCTACAAAAATAAAACACTAATCATTAAAAGTATTTTCCAAAAAAGTAATCTTCGATTTTTTTACTGCATTAAATAATTATTAATCAACAGCGTGTTTCTGGATGCCGGTGGTAAAAATTCACTAAACTTTAACTTTTCTCGGCTTACGCTGCCTAAACCATTAGAGGTATATAAAAATGATTTATGACAGAATTGTAGATCTCAAAAAGTTCTACCGAAAAGTCCCCGATAGCATATATCTATCTTTAACGGTTTTCTTACAATAACCACTTTTTTGTTTACAAAATAAATTAAGAACCTCACGCTATTTGCAGCGTTCTTTTATTGGTTTCAATATTAATCGTTATCCAAATAAATGTGTTTGTTATCAGGAGAATTTAATATAGAATAAAATTGTCCTTTGCAGTATTTAAATTGGACTAATAGTTTAGAAGATATCGCGAACGCAAACAATAAGGGTAACCGAAAAATCAGCTTACAAGTTACCGGGCTTAGAAATTTGGAATCTTGCATCGGTAGATTTCTGTTATCTACGTAAGATTACTACTAAGTTAATACTTTTGGTAATAGATTAAAAAAAAGGGCGAACGTAATAGGTTATATTTGTAATTTCACGTGGGCAAAGTCGCGAGCAACAGCTAGTATTTTATACTTTAAAAAAAGCAATTTTATTTTATTTCTAACGCCATCTGTTATAGAATTATAAAACTAATAAGACATGTAAATTATCCCATATTAAATATGTTTTTATTACATCTATACAAAAAATAAAATTGGAGTTTCTGTTTGGAACATCAAAGGAAAAATTCCAGATATCGCGAAGATGATGTATTTGCGTTGCTGATAACGAGAATTGCATTTGAAAATTTTTGTCTGTCTGTCTGTCTGTCTATCCGCAAGCCACGTTTGTTCCCGTTAATCTCCAGAGCGGCTGGGCTGATTGTGACCGGACCTTCACTTAAGGGTAGCTGACATGGACGGTCATATTGCTGGGTATTTTTTTAATTCCTCGCTGTCAAAATGGCGACCGCACTGCTATCTCTGGAACGGGTAGACCGATTTGGCCGGGACTTTGACTGGAAGGTAGCTGGTAAAAAGTAGATGCACGCAAATGATGGAGACGACCATTTTTATAATTTCACGCTAACAAAGTTTGCGGGCGACACCTCGTTGTACATATTTTGACAAAGTAGATAGCGAACCCTTCTAAAGCACCACATTTAGTCAGTATATCTAGTCCAGTCCGGCCTAAACCACACTCAAACTTAAACGATTGCTCAAAACAGTTCACCACTAGAACCAATTAAAATTAGAATGCCAAGACGTGTAGATAAATTGGTTCTAAAATATTTCCCATTGTAATAAAGTCCTTCTTTTATTAAGGAATTTAATTAGCATGTCTATTTATACGCGTTATTAAAATAAAGTTAAAATTGGAGTTTTTTTAATGAAGTCATGGAATTCAATAAATTTGGTCATTATGGTTATTGTTTTGACGTACACAAAAATTATCACTAATTTACGAAATACGTACATAATATTTGTCTATACATTTTGATTGTAAATACTAAAATCCAAACAGTATCGCAGCGACAAATATAAAACCAAAACGCGATCACTTCAAAGGGATCCGGAAAAGCAAACAGTGTGAATGGTACACTGCACAATCCCTTTGACTTTTAAGTGACAGGACCTGCCAAGCGCACTCATTCCCGTCTTTCAAAAAAAAAACGAAAAACAAGTTACAAAATTGGTTGCTTGTAAACTGTTATTTTTAGTTAAAATTTTGAGTTGCTGCATGCATTCATAAAGATTTCAATTTATGAAGTATCAATGTGATGTGTACATTGATCAGAATATATTAAGCACTACGGCGGATTTTTGCCTAGTCCGTTTACCTATACTCATAGTTCTAAAACAGACGGTTTATGCGGACAGAAATGTACGGATTTAACCGAACAAATTTTGTAACTAACGTACCACTCTCGGTATGTAAACGTTTTAACGTTTATCCATTCAGTGCTTTGTCAAACGCTCTAACTGATATTGCGCTATAAGCCCTTTGATGGATTTTGCGCAGTTTGAAAACAGAAATGCAAATATCTATCATGTAGGTGGACGTTCCAAAACGACAGAAAACTAAATCAATTAAAACTTTGTATTGCATTAATAAATATCATCCTCAATACACATGCCAGTAAAAAGCTCATAAGAAAAAAGCTCATATCCTCCTTGGTTCTCCTTCAACTTGAAAATCTTTAGTTACACTTACTACATAAATGTAATATTAATTATTATTTTCTAACTAAAATAAAATAGGGCAGTGTTTAATTAAAAACCAAGTATGTTACTTGTTGTTGCGTAGGTTTTGTGCGTAATTAACCTCTTTTGAATCGTTCTTACTTAGCGATGTTAAATGGTTTCCACGTTTACAATTTTCTTTACAAAGTTTCTGATTAGTACATTTCTTTCAAAAGTTTTACTGCATGGCTTCATCGAGGTCGGCCATACCTTACCTTGTGTATTTCAGATATCGTAAGTTCATATTGGATTTAAACTCCGGTAGAAGCAGTCGTTTTTTTGTTAATATAAATAAATTTTTGCTTTCATTCGTTTAGAAATCAAATCTAAGTGAGCAAAACGTGTGAAACGTTAGTGAAAAATTAGCGAACAACCTACGGTAAAATTTTAATACGACTTCCCACATTACACCTTTAATCCTAATTTGAACAACTCTTAAAATCCCAGAGTCTTATTTTTGACAAAGACTTATAACGATTTATAGAGGAGACATTTGAAACATTCGTCTACAACCACGTTGATCAAAGTCCTCAAATGCCACACAAAGCGGCACTTCACAAGCTTGCACGTCAAACTAAACTTCTAAGCGAGATCAAGTGGTTTCCCGTCTATTGATTTATAGAATGTCTCTGTCTGTTGTAAATAATATTATATTCAGCATGTCTGTAATTATAATCACAGGCCTTGCCGTTGTACTTTAGTTGAAACTGCTATAACTACATTTCTCAAACTATTCTTTCCCTAGTCGGCTCTACTAGAAGGTTTTTTAATCATTATTTTTTCAGTAATAAAAATACAAACCAAACACAGCTTTTAAAACTTTTACAGTCGTTTAACTGAAGTTAGCGGAATCAAGCCAGCTCAACAGTAACAGGTGCTTAACAATTTCGATTAGCCCTCGGAAGCGGTTTCTAACTAAGTTGGAAAAACTTAAATTGCAATTTCCTTTGGACTAGCCGTCTCACTACTTACAGCTTCTTTAAATACTTAAAGCTGTTAACTATACAAACAACATATTACCTTTTTTTACCTTAACGATATATTACATAAAACGTTTTACTTAACATCACATTATTTAAAGAAACATGAGACGTACGCTGAACAGATGACATGATAGTTCTTTATAAACTAACAGTTTGAAGTGTAATGTTATTATTTTTGTTTCAGACCTTAGTCAGTGCATTTGCATCTAGTATAACACTGTAAGTATAATTAAGCTATTTCTCTCTATTTTTTTTTCTTCAAATCATTTCTCACTTGTAAATTTCACTTCACTCTGCATTAGGATTCTAGCTTGTTTTTTTCTTGCAACGCAAAAAAACATCACACAATTGCCAGTATCAAAATGGCGCCACAAATTATAATCCCCTGTTCGAGGCACAGATCATGCCTGTCGCCAACCCTATTTGGGAGAAATATTAAAACTAAACATTTAGTTATTTTAATGTAATCTTGAAATATTTAGCGTAGATCAGTTTATAATTGAACATTTTATTTATTTCTTTCTTTCATGTAAGGTTGGCAACAGGCAGGCGGCCTACCGTAAAAATTGAGGCAAATCATTAAGGCTTATAAAACATTGCGCGCCAACCCTACGTAAGTGGGATAAGGCAAGCGAGATAATGGATCAATAAGAGAACACCCTAACCCAATCCATTGCGATCCGCTTTGATGCAATTAGCTTTAACCTGAGCATAAGTCTATTGTGTAGTGTACCAACTTCAATAATTAGAAATGATCTATGTAATAATAATTGAAAACATTTTATGCTAAATAATTTTAAAATGTACTTTAATTTTTAATTTGATATCTCAATGGTAAAATTCATGTCATCCTTTTTTGAGTGACTTATGTATGCCACCGCTTACTCGTAAATCATTAATGGTCGTACAGGACTCGTCAAGTATGTCACCGAAGCAGTTTGTTAGTAATAATATCATACTAAATCTACATAAATGGTCCCACTTTGCAACAACTAAATGTCTATCAGTACGACAATTAATCCAATAATTCATGTCCATTTGAACACGCCATAAGTTAGTTCAAAACTCAAGTTTGAATGTTAACGTCGCGTTGGCTCAAATTCAATCGCTCACTGCAAACAACATTCAACAAGTAGCTCTTCGAACTTTGTCAGTCGACATATACCGTACTAGTTGTAACCATATTAAATGTTGATAATAGGGACAGCCAATTATGCGCCATTCTGCATTTATTAATTATTTATCCTGTTTAATCATGTACATCTGTACATTGCGAATTTCTGTAGGAAATTGTGTAGATTTTTATTAATTGTTAATACTAGAGTCGTATGTAATTTGAAGCGATCTTGTATCTTGATTTTTGTGTTTGGTAATGTTATTGTTTGTAAATTTTTTAAAAATGACTTAAAAGTACTAATATAGTTGACACTAGCGATTGTAAATGAAGGTAAAGGCTTGAAACATAATGATTTAAATAATTATATTTTTGTTAAAATGTATCTTTTGAACTGGTATTTTTACCTTTTCCTTTTTTTTTATAAATGGGTAGTTAATTATTATTAACTTTATAAAACTATGTGCGCTTCTCGATGTTTTAAAATCTTTGTACACTATAAATGTTTTTGTTGTGCAAATATATAAGTAATTTCTGGGGGAATAACTTTTAAGAGCGTGATTTTATAGACCCACTGCCTTACAAATACACGGACAAACGCGGAATAAAGTTAAACTTAGGAAAAAACTGAGATTAAGCAAAATTTGCACTAATGTTTGCTTATAATCAGTTTATTTCTAAGTCTAACTTTATGCCGCGTTTGTTTGTAAGCTGTCAATGTTTAACTATGTATATGTTTACACTGCCGAAACATTTACAAAGACATACTAACTTTCTTATTATCTTAAATAAAAACAGAGATAGTAGTTATAAGCCTTGCCGAGGAAATATAAGCCTTTGCCTGTGAGCGCTTCCTATAGCTTACATTAAATTTCTAATGCACGCATAGAACTAAGTTCCATATTTTTGTGCAATATGGCGAATGTTTTTAAATTTCTGGTCGTGCTATATTTGTACAAGTATTTTAGCAACGGAAAGTTACCATTAAACGCATTAAATTTTTATTTCTATTTTTTTACAGAGAAAGTCTCGAGGATGAAAGTTTTAACAGTACTATTGTTAGTGCTGTTGGGGGCCGTATTCGGCGCTATGGGATTCTGTTTATACATTGCCGTCTGTATATGGTATCGGTGCACGCCGCCGCCTACTCCGATCCGGCGGGATGACTACATCTAGACATCCTTGATTGTCTCAACAACAGTTCCCTTTTAATGTAGTAGTAGTAGTAGAACTGATGAGACAAATCGAGGATGTGGGTGTTCTAACTGTGGTATTGCACTTAGACAAAAAAACCATTTTCAATCATCAATATTTAATATTTGCGGCATATAAATAAAAACGAAAGATAAAAAAAAAAGTCAACAACCATTCTGGAAAGTCAGGAAGAGCGACAGAAATGGCGACAAGAAGAAGAACAACAACGGAGGTTTTCACGACTCTCAGATGTGAAAATTATGACCCGAGAAGAAATCATTGTGATCCATCTTAACAAACAACTATAATGTTTCAGTGCAAAACCACAGGTAGACATTTTAAACAAAAAAAATTCAATTATTGTACGTAGAAGTAGCAAAAAAAAAACAAAAAAAGCAAACAAAAAAACAAAAAAAAATAAAGTTGGGGCTGAGCTGACTGCTACCAACGGGGTCACAGTTGGCAGATAGTGCAAGGCCACTTAATTAACAGTCAAATTACCAAATTCACGGGGGTTACGTTCCGTAAATATGCTCTACTACGTAACCGCTATCTGTATTTTGGTGTGATTACAAAATTTACCTCGATATTTTTATGACTGCGAATTATGAAGACGCGGTTAACGAGATCTTGAATAGAGGGATTTGACTGTAGTGGTTAGCTGCGAATATACCGAATAAGCAGCCCCCGACCAAACAGCGGCAGCGTTATTAGGGCGTATATACATAGATGCCATAAGAGCTATACGCAACCGATAGTAACGAGATAGCTAATTACACTTAACAGAACCTAATATTACGGAGAAACGTTTACTTACTTACGGCGGGTAACAATAACAAACGATCGATGTCCCGATCGATGCAATCCATGTTAGAATCGATCTCAAAAGTCATCCACGTCATCCGTCCGTTAGAGCGATGAAGTGGTGGTCTGGCTTGTAAGACAAAGATTCATGGCTGGTCTCAATATACAATTTTATCAATCAGTGATACCAATCCGTGATCTAATTTTTAATAGACCAATAATAAATTATGTTAAACTAGCTTTACAAAGTGAATATATATTAACAACTATATTTCGCACGCAACTTCGCCCGTGTGATTTTTTAAAAAAAGTAATTATCCTATGTTATTGTTCTTCCAGACTATCTTCTACATCTATGTCATATATCATCGAGATCCGTTCAGCAGTTTAGGCTACAAACTCTAACAAACATCTATCCATCTAAACTTTCGCAATTATAATATTAGTATGAAGTATGATTATGGGATATTAAAACCAAACACATTATGTTCTTTCATCTTTATTAATAAAGTTATCTAGTTATCGTCTCTAATATATTCCCCCTACCGGTCAGATTCTATTCTCATCTCATGCTCTCTTCACGTGCCCGACTATTACTGTAATCAAATACAACACAACAATAATTTACTTTTGATAGTATTTCAAATGAATTTGCGAAAATCAAATTTTGACTGCTACGTTCCGTTGCATTGTCAAACACTTCATTGTAAATCTATGAACGTGCTTTTAAAAACAACGTGTTACAAATATATAGTATATATATTTATTTTTTTTATAACATATGGTGGCAAACAAGCAAGCGGCCACCTGAATCCACCGAAATGGAAAGCGACCGCTGCCCATAAACATCTGCAATTGGACCTGCAATTTTTTTACTATATCTGTAATAAGATTTCGCGAATTCTGACTCTGATCTCCTATCTCCTGTAAATATTGATTGGCGTTATTCGATTGTTGATATTGAGACGATGACTGGGGATGACATTTGAGATCGATCGGGACCTCGATCATTCGTTATTGAGATCCGTTGTTAAGTAAACACTTATTGTTTTTTTATCCAGATTTTCTAAGTAGGATTAATGATGGCGATAAAAATAAATCCAAAATCTTGAGGGTTCCAAAAAATCATATTAAAACATACATATAAAATAGCGATAATAATACAACTACCCTCGTCCTAATAACGCTGTGACATGGCAAAGTAGACTGTCATTTAAATTTTTTTTTAATACATAATCTCTTATTTTTCAATTTCCAGAAAATCGAAACAGGTATTGTAGAATATTTAAACACTATTATTTTCTTTAATTCCGCAGTGATAAAATAATTAATAAATAAATCCCATTCGAACATGAACATAATAATACTCATCATTGAAAATTTCCAGGCCGTATTGATTGTGCGGTGAGCACGTAGAGGGCGCCCTCGACACAATGATGTAGGTAAGTTTATTATTTTTTTGTTTCTTATTGGGTTTATTGTAACAACTTTTATTCGTCAATATCGGCAATAGGTATAGGCACTATTTTCTGGAAATTAATAACTAACCCTGTATAGTCCGACAGGGATATCTGAGCTGCTTAAAGATACGCCTCTATCGCGATTAGTTATTACATCAAATACGTAAAACTATCTACGGACGCCTAAAACAAATCAAAGTTCACATAGTATAAAGCGTAAAAATTGTATGGAAAATTAATTAAGAATGACGGTAACTGTAGAAATTATTTACCTTTTTCACGAGGGTCCAAGAAGCAAAATAACGGTAATAGTCAAAGGTGTTGGGTCGCGGTTACTTCTATCAGAAAACATATAATCAAGAACAACATGAGCGTTTAAATGTCATAACAAAAATGTATGTATGTAATGTGGCATCGATGTGGACATTTAAGTGGTCAGCTAGAATAGTCTTTTGACATTTCTTCCAATTATCAGCTCTATGCGAATAAGTTAACTTCAACATGCAATTTAATTAATTTTCGAGAAAAATTTTGATATGAAATTATATGGTTTTCGAAAGGGGGCGCTAAAACGGCATTGTGCCACGGATGCGAAATAATCTCCCTACGCCACCGACGCTAAGGGGTGGGTTGTGAAGTGGATGATTTTATAGTCGCATTAACTTTTAAACTGCATTCTAGGACTCCCCGGTCAAACGTCCTACCTTAAACTGGAAGGGTAAAGAAACTGGAGATATTACACAAGAATTCCAACTTCGATTCAAGCCTAGGTCGAGATAGCGTGAAAACAAAGGCATTACAGACTCAAGCCCGCTACACCCGCTTAGTTCGCTGCTCTTTGCGTGGGGAGATAAAATTTTAATTTTCAGTTGAACTATATACTCAAAAATTTTCAGTTAGTACTGTGAGTATGTTGCGGGCTTTATATTGTCGGTGATATGTGTTTTGACACCTTAATTGAAGATATGATAGTAGAAATGTTACATTGTTAAAATTTACGTCTGTTATCTTAATAATATTTCTAATACCACCATACATAGTTGTCCGCGTGAAATAGAAAATGTAATAATAAATATGTCCTGTGTTACTCAGAGATAATATTGATTTCTAATGAACATAAATTAAGGCAAATCTTTCCTTTATAGTATTGGTTGATATTACTTGGGTAACTAATTAAAAAGAACAATTGAAGTTATTTAACTAATTACGATTTTTATCATCACGTTGTTTTATATGAACATTAAACTTTTTGTAGCATATTGTTTTGTTTCAACTTCATAAAATGAATTAAATGAAGGCTACATGTAAATATTTTTAACAAATGTCTGTAAGGATATTATAAAAATGTTGTTAACATATTTTTTTCAAATTGCAATTAAATAATTACTATAGAATAATTGTATAGAAAGATAATCAAATACATATGTAATTATTAAGTACCTTTTTATAATCTGTGCAAATGTATATACAACGATAAAAAATAAATAAAACATAAAATGAGTATTATTTACACACCTTACGACTTATCACTTATCGACTTATTAGAACTTACATATATTCCTTAGTATATATAAAAAAATCTATAAAATTTCCTTTTGTAGGATATTAAAAGTCATTATTTCGACAGTTAACAAATAATCGATCTCAAAAGTCAAACCACAGTCATCGTCTCAATAACAACAATCGGATAGCCAATCAGTGTTTACACGAGATAGGAGATCGACGGCGTTACACCAAAGGTTTCATTAGTCAGAATCCGCGAAATCTTATTACAGATATAGTGAAATAAAAATTATAACTATATATTTTTATAGACTACATATATATTTGTAACACATAGTATATGTTTGCATCGATTGGGACAACGATCGTTCGTTTTTGAGACCGGCCGTTAAAAAGTAAGCAAGACTTAAAAGCATAAAAAGTTGCAATAAAGCAATGAAACCGTAAAAACTTAAGAAATAACAAGTAAAATACGTAGTTCAAAACTGTCAACGTCACAGCAAGACTAATAACTTATGTAACCAATGAGTTTACAACTCGATTGTTATGTAAAATTCTTAGTACAGTCATAACACAGTTAACTGATTATACACACAAATATATAGTACTAGCTTTCGCCCCCGACTCTGTCCACGTGGAATAAAAAAACAAAAGCAAGTAGCCTAAGTGTTCTTCATAACTGTGCTCAACATCTACGAAAAATTTCATCCAGATCCGTTCGGCTGTTCAGGCTACAAACTCTAACAAACATCCATTAAGCCATCGAAAAGTTGAAGTTGCCATGGCGGCCATACAAGAAGTATTTGATGTGATCGATTGTAAACTGCGGCTCGTGTATGTCGAACCTCAACTGATGGTCCAACTTCAACTGCTTGAAGCTGTTAGTATCAACTGAGCTCTTGAACCACGTGTTCAAGAGCTTGCTAGTCGATGATCTAGGCTTTGTCTGTAGGGGAAGTTAGTACTAAAAATATTTTTTACTCCCAAGAGAATGCTTATAAACATATTTTTCAATTGTCAAGAATAACTGTCAAATGGATTTTGAGCTGATTTTTACTTCTATCTATAGTTCGTACAGTTTTACATTTTGTTGATTTTCTTTGGGTGTGCATCTTAATATCCACATTGCACAATAAGCATGTGTATATGTAGATACGCACAGTTTTAACCGAATAGTCGGATCATTCAGATAAATCTAACAAAACTGAGAATTATTCAGATCGATCGTGTTCGTTCAGATAAAACTGAGCGTGTGTAGCAGGCATAAGTTTCATGGATGCATGCTATTGTTCTCTTTTCACAACATGTTTGTAGTACACTCTTGTCCACTGCACGGCATTCGCTATTGTACTTAAATAAAATGAAATTCAATATTGAAACCACCCAATATTACACTAATAAGCGGATTGAAACCCACTTTGTATACATGTAATAATGAAACATATTGAGTCCATTTTAATGATTCCAGTGCTAATTGAACAGTAATCCTACCTATGGAAGAGGATCAAATTTTATACGAGAGTGTTTTCGATTGCTGCATGAAAAAGGGTATTGCAAACATATTAATAACATGTAATACTTTAAAAAGCAAAGGGCCAATCAGCTTATCAACGAATGCGAAAATTTATGGATGGAATGGATTTTAATTCTCTTTATTTGTTTTTTTATTTCACATGTACGGAGTCGCGGGCAAAAGTTCTTAGTTAATATGTTTAGAATTAAAATACGATCCGTGTTTGAAAAAAAAAGCAGTTAAACACTTTTACATCCCTGATTGATGTTATTGACATCAATGGGGTTTATTTTGTACCAAAAAGATTTATCACCACAGTGCTATCGGTAAAATTGCTTTATTATTTACTAGCTTTCGCCCGCGACTCCGTCCGCGTGGTATTTAAAAAGAAAAAACAAAAACAAGTAGCCTATGTGTTCTTCCAGACTATCCTCTACATCTATGCCAATTTCATTGAGATTCGTTCAGCAGTTTAGGCTACAAACTCTAACAAACATTTATCCATATAAACTTTCACATTTATAATATTAGCATTTTGCAAGCCTATGTTTATAATAATATTTCTATAGCCATGATTTGTCAAAAATTCGCGGTAGGCGCCAGATTCATGATATACTCATAGAAGAATTAATGTGTCTTCAAGCTAAAACGTATTTAGGCCACTGTCAAAATTTTTAATAGCAAGGCTGCAGTTCAAAATACTTAGTTATGACGGCTAACAAAATGAACGGATTTATGTATTACTGAGCCAGCTCGTCGTTGAACAACGATTTTGCGCTCATGGGTTAATGTTAAAAACTAAATAATTTGTTAACTACAAGGCATAATTATGACATTATCTGGCATTACAATGAGAAATTTATTACATTAGTAAGGTAAAGGTAGCTATTTATTATTAAAAATTCAACATTCAACAAGGATGTCAAAACTGCCCTTAAGCGCTTCGAAAAAAGACTTCGACCGTGCTCGCCTGTACACAGCGGGTGCACCGCCACGGAGCGAGATTAACTTGCTTTAATAGAGGGGAGCGCGCGGAAGCGCAATAGCAAACCTTTGTTTTGTGGAAGCGATTCAATTAACATTCGAAGCACATGTTTAATTTTATTTTCACTTATTCTTGCTTTTTCTAACCGACTAGCTATTCCCGTGCGACTTCATACGCATTATGAATTATGAAAATTTTATTTCATTGTTTGTAAAATTATCAATTGCAAATGTCAAAATGACATGACAATGACAAACCATGGCAACCTTCCTTCCTTGATGTTGGCAGCAACGTATGGTCTCTTTCCTACAAATATATAGCCTAAAGCGTGACGTTAATGTAGGGCTTTTTATAAAAAAAATAATTATTCAAAAATATGCTGTGGTTGCTGACATCTTAGGCAACAAAGAAGTGTGTGTTTACGATTTATTATAATAGTATAGATACGGATTGTTATACACGATCAAACGTATTAAAACACGCTGTAAAAGCAATTTTACATGTCTTTAGTTTTTTTGTTTAATACTTATAATTTATAACATATGTTATAACACTAAGAATGCTAATAGAACTTGTCAAATAAATGTAATAGGTACTTCTTAATGTTAGATAAAGTTTTAACTTAAACGATTGTATACATTTATTAAGTTTATATAATTAATTTTTACTCTATCTTACATTAAAACCGTATTCCTCTTTTGTATTCGTTAGTAAGGATTTATTTGGATGATGATATTGAGAAAAAAAAATTACTTTCACCTCTATTCTTGTGTTTGATTAATGCCCATTTTGGTTATAAATAAGTTCGTATCAAAACTATTTTTAATAATTAACATCCTAACAAGATATTTATTATGAACACTTCAATTATGTTTAGACGGACACTACGTTAGATAAAAATAGAAATAGAAATAATTTTATTGAAAAACAAAAGATTAACAATTACAATTACAGTTATACCAACTAAAATATAATTACAATTTGTGGTTAATATACTTTTAATCTGGTGATGCCCACACTAGGCAATGTCTGTATCGTGGAAACCGAAAACAGGTAGACTAGATGAATATTTTCGTAAAAGCGGGAGTGTTCTGAGGTGAGATTTCAATCATAAACATTTTGTAAATTGGCTTATAAGCAGTCCGTACACGGACTTAATGTTTACTGACCCGATGGAAAATATGTAGCAAAGCGAAACGCGAAAAAAATGAAGCGGAAATGAGTTTGTTAAAATCAGAGATTGGTTCATGTAAGATTTCGCGCCAAATAAAAAACTTGCCTACTAAATACGCTGGTATAAAATTGGATTCGCTATGATTCCTTTACGGTTAAGTAGCAGTGTATTAGAGACCTTATTCCGCTATGTCAGGGTGTTTATTCCGCCAAACTCGTATGTTGTTAACCACAAACCGCATCGCTACTGAAAACATTTTAATTAAGGGATTTCGAAATGATAAAATGATTGAGCTTTAGCACGTGTTAATTCTGAACGGACGGCGGTGGCGTAATTGTTATGTTTCTAAGGAGACCTGACCGTGCTCCAGACGTTTAGGTTCGAATCCAGCCATCTACTAATGTGTCATGTAGAGTAATCTCAAGGAGAGATGAGGCTAACATATCACATAACATTTCATGTATGTTTATTTTCTTCCATTATTTAATGTCAATTAAATTCAATTAAAAATGTTAATTACTGGGGAAGGGGAAGTCTAACCTCATCACAAAGTTTTAGTGGGAATCAAAACTTTGATAAAAACTAAAAAATTTTAAACTGAAGGATCGTGGTGCAATTTACACGTATGTAGCGTATCTAAGTAGACATACAAATGTGTGTGAAAGCAATCAAATGTTTCACCGCTATGTTTTCTTTACCTAAAAACTTTTATGTCCAACTTGTATGAAATATATAATTTTAAACTGTTGTGGTTTTTACAAATGTAATGTTCGTAAGATACGGGTTTCTTATCACGATTGCATGTAGTTTGTCGCCATAAAACATTTAGTGTGGACTTAGAGTCCAGTAAAACAAGAACATCAATAATAGTGGTTGCCGTATCAGGAGAAAAGTAGACCGATATGGCTTCGTGTAACTATTTTTTTTTTCAAACTACCGCATCACTTCAGTCAACCCGTGAGGATGGCGCATGTAACTGTGCCGAAATATCGGAAAGTAAAACATTCCAATCATGTTAAGAAACCCGTATCTTACGAACATTATATTTATATGAAGTCAAAAAGTCAAAAAGCCATTTCCATTTAAGGACATTTTGCAACTAGCTAGCTGAATGTGATTGTTGTAAGTGCGGTCGTATTCTGGTCAACACGGTTCTGGTCTAGTCCTATTCACAATATTCATTTCAATCAACACAATGTTTTGAAATGAGCATATATTCGACGCGGCGGAATCAAATCGAAATGAAACCCACAACAAAGAACCTGTTTATATGAACATCCAGGCTTATTAACTGAGCTGTTAAAATTGAACTTTGATTAAGCCAAAATAACGATATTACATTAATATGAATATGAAACATGAAAAGTTAATATCGTTGAAACAATTTCAAAGCCACTCATAACCTATAGTAACTAATTACTTTTTACTTTAGTTCAAAAACTAATTTGTTATAGTTTAACTAAAGAAAATTATAAAACTACTAGCTTTTACCCGCGACTTCGTCTGCGCGGAAAAAAAACAAAAGTGAGTAGCCTTTGTGTTCTTCCAGATTATACTCTACATCTGTACAAAACTTCATCGAAATCCGTTCAACCGTTAAGGCTACAAAATCTTACAAACAACCATCTATCCATCTAAACTTTCGCATTTATAATATTTATTATTAGTATGATATATGCAATCATTTAGAGATAATGTGACAAGATTGTGTCAGCAATGTTGTGACGGAGGATTCTTCCTCATGTTACCGTAGGATTTTATCTTAGGAACGATTTTATTAAAACACACTGTCGTCTCTCTTTTGTCTCATTTGATGTAGAGGGGATGACAATATGATTGTACACAAATATGTCGAAAGTGGAAAACTGGAGCTACATAGTCATTTACGTCCCGAATGTCCCCCTTCAGGGGGAGATCACCTCCCTGGCGGGAGCAACATTTCACGCAAATTAATAACTATTTCGGAATTGAAATACAAAGTTAAAACGTATTTACATATTTACAAATGTGCAGAATTTTACAGTAACAAAGCATTTTATTTAAATAGGTTTGTTCATATGTAGTTGTGAAACCTACCGGAATTCGGGAAGACTCCCTCAAACAGGTTTTATCTACGTTTCTGTGAAATTGGATCCTTTTTAAGTTTTATAAATTGCACACGTTTTCGATGCGAAACGCTTTTAAATTCGAAAGAGTTTTACAAACAAACTTTACGTTCTGAATAATTAGCTATCATGGTTTGCACCCTCACAAGTGTAGATAGAGATTTCAACTTTTACTTTTTTTATCATCTGTCTTTATCCCACTCGCGAGGGGTCGGCAAACAAGGTATTCTGAATATTGAAGTTTTGTTTTAATTTTTACCGCCGACCGCCTGCCGGTTTTCTCTCAGATAATTTGTAGATAGCACTAAATAAATGTATGTGGAATACTTTGTTAGTTACATTATATTTCTGCTTACTCCATCAGTCACCCCTAGGGTAGGATCTGAGCCCCTCAATGGGGACGTACGCGAGCTGGTGATGATGACTCTGGTTTAATGTCATCATGTATCTCAAATTTGTGGTTGTTAAATGAAATTAATCTAGTGTGACATTGCCTGCAGTGCGATAACTTGGAGCTATGTTCAATAAACTAAGCCTAATAAAGCTGCCTGTCTCAACAAGATTCAATCAAAATACTGATGAAACGGGCCTACGGCAAGCCTTGTGTTGTTAAAGCCCAGCCGACCTTAAAATACGTTAGGCAAATACAAAAGGGAGTAATTCAGTGTTCAAATGAAACCGGTTTCAGTTGAAAATTAAACCTCTAAACGCACATGTAATTAAGATTTAGCTGCTTAATAATGTCTAGCAATGCATAACAAATACATTTGTGACTTTTAAATCTCTTTTTTACAAGGCTTGTACTATTTTTATTTTTAAGCCAGTGGGTTCCGAGTTTTATAAAACGTCATAAAATATATAATTTTTAAAATCTTTCTATCACGTTTCAAATTCTCTATATACAAAATAGAAAAACGACTGACTCAACGATAACGACGTTTTTAAGTTTCTTCTAATGTATTCTATTAAGATATAAATAAAGGGTGAGATTAGGTATTCCTTGTACAGAATAACTTGAAAATTGAGATTAATGCTTTTCAGCAAATTTATTAAAAATGATAAGGTTTTATTAAAATTTATCCGGTGTAGATAGCTAGTTAGGGGAAAGTTTGTTTTAGAAAAGTCTCAAGGTTTGAAATGTTCACGCGAAAGTAGTCGCGGTAAACTTCTCATAGTATACGTTTCATAGAATAGATATGTTCGATATCGCAGTTAAGAAATTGTTTGTGAAAATACTTCATAAGATTTCCTATCTCTTTCCAAGTTATCGGTATTCCTTTCCGCTAGTAGAACGCCGGAAGGAAAACATATTGCAAACTTATTGTTTTTCAAGTAAAATGATACATATGTTTTTGTATTCGTGTATCGGCAGTGGAAACTCCCGGTCGAATACTCACAACAGCGGCAACAAAGAGCACGTAACATACATCAATCCTTTAATACCGCGACTCTAGCAGCCGGTTCGGGTTTTTGATAAATCAAGGCTATTGAAACATTATTACATGTCGGATTGCGAAAACTTATCTTAGCTAATTAGCAATAAGGTACATATTTCAAAAACAGTCTGGTGAATGATATAACGTTACGTCCATCATGTCAATCAGCGGTGGTTAGAGTAAAGCGGACGCACACCGTCGACTAAACTATCTCACAACTGTTTTGCGGTCGTCAATTGTTTCGCAGCCCATTCAACTGTTCGCACAACTAAAAACTGAATTGTGTCCTCATATTAGCTCATAGGAATCAAAGCGTGACTAAACAGTTGTGCGATAGTTTAGTTGAGCAATTTTTAGGTAATATAGTTACAAAGTAAGAGCATGCTTTGTCTGTTACTTGTAATATATTCAAATCTTGACACGTATGCATAGACTCTATATTCAATTTCCATAAGCAATCTCAGTTGCTTTCACGTAGCATAGTGTGAGTTTTAGAAAATTGACATTTTAAAATACAATTCCGTGGTGAAATTTGTTTGGCATTTATTAATAACTAGTCAACCTAGCATTGTACACAATCGTGATTTCAAACCCACTTATAATACAAAATTATTTAATTTAAATGCAACGTTCAAAGTATTACATTTTTGGAATCGATTAGCAAGTGTTTCTTAGCTTAGCAATACAAAGTAATTTTTATTAGAATACGTTTAAGCCACTACACACACACTCACACAGTTTTAAACCATTTTTCATTTTTGCATTCTAGCCCTAGTGTTGGGCGATTATGTGAGATGTTTCGCCCGAGGCTTAACATAGTTGCAATCAATAACCAGTGTCTATCTCTTTGAGTTACAAAAGGGAGTTAACAGTCCTAGAGTAGGTCATCATCATCATCCACTTGCCCTTATCCCTTACGGAGGGTCGGCACAGTATGTGCTGCTCTTCCATACATCTCTATCAGCCATCATATCTGAATCCACTCCTTTCTTAAGCATATCCTCTTTCACACAGTCCTAGAGTAGGTAACACTACAAAACTTACAAACTTTAACTTAAAACATTTCATTTTAAATTTTAAATTATTTAATACTAGCGTGTACAGGTTGGTAATTAAAGTGCAAATTAGGCTTTTCGACTGTTTCGATTTAGCCAGCGGGCATTTAGTGCGTATCGACGTTAAACATTGTACATTTCTGTTTACAGTATGTAGGAACGGAATCCATTAGACTAATCGAAAGCTTTGCAGTGACGCAACCAAGTGTATCATTTACTGACATTCAATAAATGCTCGCACAAATCAATTCAATTTATAAGTTAATTTTATACCTTCATTTTAAGCTTTCATTTAAACAGAATTTGGACACCTAAATGTATTTTATTACAATGCTACGTCGCTTTCGCCCGTGAATGCATCCGCCTGGAAATTAATAACAGAAGTACGTAGTCCATGTTCCAAACTTTCCCACATCTATGCAAAATTACATCGAGATCCGTTCAGCCGTTTAGGCGGCAAACTCTAACAAAATTTATCCATCCATATAAATTTCGCATTTATAATATTAGAGATTGTCATTACCCCATAAATATGTATATATGTATGTATGTATGTCTCCACTGAGGGGTTCGGTGCTTACTCAAGTTAGGGTTGACAAACCATAGTCACTCACTTTTTATTTGTGTCCCTACTACCTATTAGATATCAATACCTCATAATACGGGTAGGAATATCAGTAGCCAATTAAATTGTATTTTCACCCTATGCCTCGTTATTTCAATGGCGAAATCGAACCGGGTAATTTTCACGACAATGTTGCTGACGATTGTTGTCATTTCATTCACGCTCAAATTAGAACTATGCTATCTGTGAATCAAAAATTGAAACACATTGTAACACATTCTAAATTAGCTAGATTCTGTTTAGTTGAACACGACTTTTATGAGCGGGCGTACACCTTTGACTTAACTATCGCATAACTGTTGTGCAATTGTCGATTGTTTCGCAGCTAATTCAACTGTTTAGATTCACAACTAAAATCGGTTAGTCTGTGCCCCTTCATAAATGCTCATAGGAATCAAAGCGCGCCTAATTAATTGTGCGAGTCAAAGGTGTGCGCACGCTCTAATTCTAACCGCAGCTGATTGACATTATGGACGACAACGTAGTTATATGTTTCACCATAAATCTGTAACACACCCACAGTTCTAACTGAACAGTTTTAGTCCTCGTTTTAATTGTCAGTTAGAATAGAACCTCAGTAACAGACTTAAATATCAAAGAGAAATTTGAGAGCTTTTACGTCTTACTAAGATTTAGAAAATAACTCTACGAAATGTCTGCATCCGTAGAAAGTTCAAAGGTAGAAACTTAGTCAATAGAAAACGTAGTGAAGCCATAACTTTAATTGAGTTGCGCTTTTTCTATTTTTTACATTAAGAAGGTAAAAAGTTTTTATCGTAATTAATTGGAAATTCATTAGATTATCAACGCAAGGCCAAGATTAAAAGACACAGTTTTATTAAAATGGATTTTTCCGATTAAATAAATTCTTCTACGCTTAAAAAACTATATTTTATAATGTCGGAACCAACATTGTTTACCAGAATATTTTATATTCAATTAATATAAAATAATCAAATAACGGTATTAGACCTATAAACGCAAAATAATAGGAAATTAATACGAAAGTACAAAAAAATAAAGTTACAATATTCAAGAGAAGGATTAAAGGCAATTATATGAAATTAAGGAATTTAATCGCACTCAACAAATATCGTAACGACTTTGAGTACTTGCTACCTTCATTTTTTATTTGGAGTAGCAAGGGGATTTTATTGAACAAACAACATTTTGCCTAACTGTATCCGATGGTTAAACGTTCGTCCCCTCAGGCTAAAAAAGCGCAGCTTGTTTGCATACGTACAGGTAAAAAAATGGATAACTAACTATTACTAGCGAATATTTTGGGTAGATTTTTATAGGTACAGTCGCGGACATTTGCGGTGTTCCGCTTTAGGAAAGAATCCTAGTCATCCTACAAATATATAAATAGCAGTGAGTGAAAACGAAAGGATAATAATAAAAAGAAACTAGCCGTGTATCACTAACCGACATTTTTTCCTACAGATGCATTTATAAGCGGCGTTGTAATGGCCTTTGTTCCGCGCGACTCTACCCAAGCGTCACCCCACTCAGTCCCATGTGAGGACAGATGAGAATAATAAGGATAATTCGTCCTACCTTTTGCGATGAGGGGACGGTTGGAACTTGTTTTATTTCATAACGGTTCCATCTCTCACCTTATTGGTGATAGACTAAATTGTGGGACGAATGAAACTGTTTACTGTCACGTGGGGACAAAACGGGTGACGGTTGGGAATACTCTGTTCCGCGTCTCGGTGCAAAATATTCAAACGATTGTAGCTTTTAAGATGGAACACCGCGAATATCCCCATCTGAGATCGTCAACTTTAAAATATTAGGGTTTTTATAACTTTTTCAGTTAGTAATAAAATCACAAAAGTATTATAATCGTTACTTATTACAGTTTATAGATCTCTAGCAGGGGGATCTTTTATTGATACAAGACATTTTATTTATTGCATCAAATTGCGATCTGTACAAAACATTTGAAAATGAAACTGTTTGTTGGAATCTGTACTCCTAGTCCGAATATTAATCGACTAGGTTTACAATCAGTCGGTGTCATGTAATCTATGTGGTAAACCGTAATAGACGGAATAGATGGATTCATATGTATTAGTGTAAATGATACCTTTGAGGCTCACAGTCCGAAGCGACACACGTTGGGACGTGAAATTGTCGATCTAACTATGTTATCACCTCTCGCAAACTTGATTGATTTCAGCAGGCTGTCTGTTTGCATTTAATTATTATACCTATTAATACTAGCTGTTACCCGCGAGTTCGGCGGTGTGGAATAAAAAAACTACTTGTTGACTTCGTTTCTGATATGTTAAGGAAAGAAAAAAATGTTTACCACTGTGGCGTAACGTGGCATTAAGTACACTGTTCCATGGCATGGCAATATTGCTTCTTATATCTTACACTATAGACTATATATATATAAGCAATTACAGCATATATATAT
>NW_013525247.1:783106-805715 GCF_000836215.1 Papilio polytes | reverse complement strand
ATATATATATATATATATATATATATGCTGTAATTGCTTATGTATTATAACAAAGAAGTGTGTGTTTTCATCACCAGCTCACTACATGTCCCCACCGAAGGGCTCGAAGCCTACCCTGATAAGGGGTGACTAGGCCATAGTCAACCACGGTGGCCATTGCGGGTTGGTTGACTTCACACAAATCTTTGAATTTCTTCATATGAAATGTACATATGAAAATTCAAAAAATTGAAAATCACATTAGTACATGGCGGGATTCGAACCCAAGACCTGTAGATAACAAGTCAAGTGCCTTAACCACTGAGCCACCGTGTTTACGCTCTATTAAATTGTAGTATAGATATCAAAATACTAAAGGTATTTCTAGATAAAAAAAATATTATCATATAGTTCCTATGATCATGATGCCGTGACATAGAATTTCAAAATAGCAGCATAAAATGTCAAACATTTCATTTACTTCAATCTAATTAGTAAATTGTTCAGCAAAGGCGCTTTCCACACCACAACATCCGTTTTATAAAGTTTTACAAGACTTAAGCAATGCTATTAGCTTCGTCGTAGTGAACTTGTAAAACTCGTGGCATTTAAGAGACTTTTGATTCTAAAGAAATACAGAACTAGGTAAATGGCTTCACTTTTTCCTTTTATCAAAATTATATTTATTACGTCAAAATAGAATATGGCATTAATATTCAAATTGTAGTTGTAATTCAATTTTGGACAACGTATTCTGTTAGAGACATCTCTCTGTTACAATTTCCAACGAACTCCATAAATTAAACTCGACATTCAGTTATTTGTTGTACACTTGTCCGCCGCAAAGTGTGATACCGGTTTGTGCTTTGTGACGACAGAGTCCCTCCTGTTGACAGTTTTGACCGATACAAAGCTTACAGAACCCTCATACAATAATGTAATTCATTCTTATTAAGATCAATTTGAAAATTAACTTTGAAACAACACATAGTTATGTTTCCGAAAATGTGTGGTAACTAGGAATTGTATAAGTACACAATTCCGAAGCTATAAAATGTTGTTTCAAAGATTATTAAATACACACATATTCTAGGAATTTTAACAATTTCTGGGAATAAAACACATTGTTAAATTGGGAATCATAGCTATACCAGCTTTCGCCTGCGACTACGTCCGCGTGGAATTATAAAATAAAACAAAAGTGAGTAGTTTGTGTGTTCTTCCAGACTATGTTCTACATCTACACTCATCCATCCATCCAAACTTAGACATTTCTAACATAAGTAAGAAGTATAAGATTAAGTCAGGCGAAGAAAAAGCTGTCATTTCCAAACTGGAAACCTGAGAATATTAGAAATTAATGTGTGTACCATTATTAATTGACAACTTTAATACTGCTTTAAGCAAAAGAGCCTATTGATTTAGCCAGCTCAACCATATATTACGTTGAATGTCTTTGGATTTAAGACAAGGGAGATATTAAAATTGTTAAATGAATCAAATAAATAAGCGATTCGTTCAACTTGATACTGTTAGCGAGCTTACAGTATCGATATGTCTGGACATATTGTGATTGTGGAATCGAAACATCACTTTACTTGTCACTTGTCAACTTGTTGACTTGTCTTTGACACGAGCGTTGCCTCAACACAAATTTCGTCACATGCATAGGGTAACACATTTTATCAATAACAATATTATTTTAAATAAATTTTACTACAATCACAATTACTAAACGTTCTGATTCAGTTAATCAATAATGTTTGTTTTTTTAGCTAAATGTATGATTCACCTAAAGTTCTTAAAATTATTTTTTAGACTTGCAACATTATTCTTCAAACTATAGACTATGGTCGCTATTGGCTATGCTTTCTGACCATTGTGTTTGCTGTGAAATTAAGAAGTGCACATTGCAATATTCTTCCAATGCATCTTCAATAACGTTTTAATATGTTTTAGTAATTATTTTAAGGTGACTAATATCATACAATTGCTGGAGAAATTAAGGTAAGAGATTTAAAAATAGAAGCCGACGTGTGGCACGTAATTAGTTTCATTCCACTTTTTATGTTTTTACACCATATCCTTCCAATATCCTAGACAGATATATTTCCAAGAGAGGACATTTCTGCGCATGCAACTTACCTGATGTCCATTGGGTCAATAATTGTAAATGGTAGATTTTTGTGCGCACATGTCATGTAATTTGGGCAGAGAAGTTGTTTTACGTATTTTTTGTGACGAACTGACGGATGCATGTGAATCCTGTGTCATATAAAAAAAATCTCACGCTCATAGTCCTTTATGTCGAAGGCGGGTTTTTATAGTTAGTCTACACATGGCCGAACTTCCCGTATTCAATAGGATGAGCATGATTTGTGAGTACATCTCTACGTTTCGTATATGCACGGAGTGTCATTTTTCAATAAAGTCTTCTTCATATAATTAGGATGACCTTGGTACAGCCAGTGTTAGATTGAATGTCTATCCACTGCAGTCTAGTTATAAAGATCTTAAAAGTACAAGTTGCTTGTATTCTATTCTGATTTCTAGTGCCTTTCATTTTTCTCAACAAAAGGTAATTTTGCATGCTAGTTTAAATATATTACTTTCTTATAGAAATAGGTTTGTTTTTATCGATTTTATATATAATTCATATTTTAAGATAATCTATCTTTTAAGTATCAATTGAATGTGCAGTGATTTTTCTTATGTTTTTATTTTCATTAGACATGATTTATAATTTGTTACAAGAAAGTAAATAAAAATACACTTCTACATCTTACAACTGATGAGTTGTGAAGTGATGACTTCAAAAAGATAATATTTATTATTAACTTTTATATTCTTGACAAACTTCTATTTTACCAGAAACATGTCCTTCAGTAATTTAATTATCATCAAATACATAGTCATTTGATGTATTAATAAATTCATAAGAATATAGAAGTGTGCACAGTTTTTGTTCACTTTATTTTGTTTTTTACTTTTTTACTCTAACATAGTTATGTTTTAAATAAATATGTAATTAATTAAATTAAAATGTAAAGTATTAAAATAAATAAATATAAATAACTAGCTTTCGCCCGCGACTCCGTATGTATGAAATGAAAAAAATAAATAAAAGTGAGTAGCCTATGTGTTCTTCCAGACTATCTTCTATGTCTATGCCAAATTTCATTGAGATCCATTCAACCGTTTACACTACAAACTCTAACAAACATCCATCTATACATCTAAACTTTCGCATTTATAATATCAGTAAGATAAATTTGTCTTAAGTCATGTTTTTAATTATGTATTAGTTGCTGTTTAACCTTAGTTAAAAAGGTAACCTTAATTAACAAGGCTTGTTCTTGAATTAAGATTTTTATTCAAACTAATGTTATGCATTTCTGTACATTAACTTTATTTTGACTAATGTCACATTTATCCATCCATCCTAAAAAAGTGGCAAATATAGCTTCACATACATCTATGTGTATGTGTTATATATATGTTATAAATATTATATATATGTTCTCTATAGAACAAAAAGCCGTTTTGCTTTTCTTGTCTGCCGTAAGCATGTATCTTTGTCAATGGGATTACATTTCATTGTTTCTGAGAAGAGATGATCTCAGTTACTAACTTTCGTAACGATGCCACCATTGGGTGGTTTTGTATTCACATTGGCGAATACAAAACTATGTTATCATTTGTATTGTTTACATTATGTAATCAGTTATTTTTAAAAGAATGCTTTACAATTGTACACATCTTATAAATGTAGTTGTATTTTTTTGTAAAAGAAAAAAACTATTAAACATTACTATGAAATTCTAAGTCTGCGGAATTTTAATCTTATACCATACTTTTGAACTAGGATCAACAAAGACTTCTTTTTAATTTTAACTTTTTAACTTCTAAATAGCTTCTAATTTTTATTTTTGGTAAGTTTCCTAACAAATATTGCGACAAAATGAGAAGCAGATGCCAGTCAACATTATTATTATGATGCAAAGTTTAGAATATGATGTTTTTATCAAAATGTTAAACATAATGATACTGCTTGCTGTATTTTTACTTGCACATTTGATTGTTGATTTCTTATTAAATACTAACATAAATACAGTCAGCTACATAAATATACATTTACAAAGATTCAGAAATTGTAAATACACTATTGGTTTTTAAAATGTATGTATGCATCCATCAATATTATTTATGGTCATGGAAAAATGTAGATGGACATGTGCATACACAATTTTTTAAACCATATATACAAATTGAGAATGTTGTAATCTATCAATCTTCTATCAATATTTATGAAGAAGTAAAATGACTGAAGAAATAGGTTTACAGAGATGACATTTTGCAATGAGGTTCCTCTTACTACATAGTTTTTTTGACTAAGAAAGGATTTTACTAAATTCATCTCCTAAATGTCCGATTGCAAGATGTTATTTCTTCAACAGAATTACTTTAAAAATGACCCTAACACTTTGGAGAACAAATAATTAACTACCTCATTAAAACTTTTTCAAATTTGACTTTGAAGGGTTTTATTTATTTTGAAATTCATTTCCTAAAGTTTCATTTACTAAGACGAACATAGTAACTAACATTTAGCTGGAGTGTTATTATTCTTTCTAAATAATTACTCAAAAATTAGGATATATACTATTGAGAACAAGTAATTTACAACCACATTCAAGCTTTTTCAAATTTAACCTCCAAGGGTCTAAATACGGGATAATAATTTATTGAGAACTTTTAAACTCTATGTAGACAATGTACTTATACAGAATAACTTGAAAATTGAGATATACACTTTTTGTTATTTGTTTATTCTTCGATATTACATACTAGCTTTTGACCGCGACTCCGTCCGCGTGGTATTATAAAAAAAACTAAGTTGCCTATGTGTTATTACAAACTATGCTCTATATCTATGCCAAATTACATCTAAACCCATTCAGCCATTTAGGTTAGAAACAATCATCCATCCATCTAAACTTACGCATTTATACGTAAGATAGATACTCCAATTTTATTAACTGGTATATTTGTAGATAATGTAGCCCTTCGTAGTGACAAGGGTAAACCGATGATGACTCAGTAGAAGACAAAATACCCGACTTTGAGAGCATTATGTTGTCATTTCTTGTATTTATTAATTTACTTTTGTATTGAAAAATTTTCCTGTAAAATAGCTCTCCTAAACCCTAAAAGATATAATTTCGAAAGGAAATATCTCAAATTGATTGAATTTCATGTTTTGGCATGTAATTATGTTGTAACATTTTTTTTCGTTATTTATAAGTTTAGAATAGTGAACTTAAGTCATTGCTTCTTTTATTAATTTTTCATTTAGAATAATTTTTATTTTGCAGGGACTTTGTGAATATATAAGTAATATCCAGCTATCAGCAATACTAGAATAGGACTTGTCATGGAAGCAGCAATTTTTACATTCCATTAGTGATAATTTGTGATATATTTATTGGACAAGCAATAACTTCTAAACACAATGGAGGATAACGGTGCCAATGCAGATCATGTTGAACAACCAACAAATCCATGCTTCAGAGAGCGCATAGATGACATTGAACGAGAAGATTTCGAAGAAGAGAATCGCATTATTAAACATTGTTCGAATTTGATGATGGATGGTGAACTTACAGCATCACCTCATTTTTCTGGCAATTTGTCAAGCATTAATTCCAGTTTGGCTTCGAGTTCTGAGACAATTTCTACATTATCAACTTTCACAGCAACTGAATCAAACCTACCAGGATGCAGTAAGTCTGATGATATTGACGACTGTGATTTACAGCTCAAATACTTAAATCATGATCCAATGATGGGATTCTGTCCTAACAAAGAAACAAAGAAGGTTGATTTTATGGAGAAACTCATTAACAGTGGAATACCTGAAAAGAAAGACATTCCCAGGGGCAAACTTTACAAGGGTGACTGTGATAATGATATTGCAGATAATTCCGATATGGAGAGTGCTAGCAGCTCGTCCGGACAAACTAGCCAAACCACAAGCTCCAGTTCTGATAGTAGCAGTTTTAGTGTACCATCAACGTCTAATGCGGAAAAATTACTTGGCCTTGGCAGCAGCGGGCTGAATTCCCACCACACTGTTACATCTGTGAGTACTGTAAATTGTACATTTTTATTATATTTTGCCCAACTATTTTTCTCAGTTTTAATTTTCATATATTGTAGTAAAAAAAAACAAAAGTTATGCTTATAATCTATCAAGTTGTTACAATAAAAAGGCTGATAATTATGATGGTAATTGTAAAAGTAATTTACGGTTATTAGAAAAAAGTAAAGCCTTACTAACCTTACGTAGCCGGGCCGAAAAATTCAAACAACACGCACACTCGCTAGAAGAAAAATTAAAACATGACGCACAAAAACCCGTGATATACTAGGCTGTTTTGCATTTGCGAAGCCTTTTTAAACCCAACCGATATTTCTGTTTCGTCAGTCGAACGGTTCGGCAGTTGAGCGACGGTTTGCCCTCGGAGCGTATAATTTACGACTTAGTTTTTGTAAAGGGTACTTTATACAAATTTAGTCCCCTAGGAAGTCCTAAATGACTAAACGTTTTTTTTGTATTATTTTTAATTTAAAAATAAATAAACCAAAAACCACTTAAAAACATTTTTAACACAAGTTAATGAAACTAATAAAAATTAAAAAAATAAAATAGGCACATCTATATTTCATAATCGCCTTGTAATTTTTATTTTCATTATACCAGACACTTCATATTTTACTAAGTAACAATTCATTTTTATCTAAGTTCCGTAACTTTTCATACGTTCGCATACGTTCACCGCTTGCATGGAGTATTTGTGCAAATCTGTGAAATACCTACTTGAGGCAACTCATAGGAAAATGGTACGCTCTCATATAAATCTATCAAGTCAATACTTATAAGCAATGATTGCCTGAACACAATTGTATTGGTGTGATAAACAATTAACAATTATATCTTGTCAAGACTTGCATTCAATAATTGCTATTTTTGAATTTACATCTCTTTTAGACAGTTGCTTACAATTCTGAAAGATCACTAATAGTAGGGGAAGCGAAGATGCTAAATGTTTAATAACTCAAGCTCATAGAGGAACTAGACAATTGATACTCAGATGGCTGAGAGAAAAATATGTTTTGTCATCGTTACCCTTTTAACAGTGAGGTCAGCATGTTGAGGTTTTTAAAAGAGCAGGCTTTCCTCCTTATGTTATGCTGTTAGACTTAAAAATTCTCCTTCGCCTACTTACTATACTAACGTGTATTCCATTCATTTATTGATATGGTTTGCACAAATAGGTCTAATAGGTAAATGTGCCTTTAATGTTTACATGAAAAAATGATTTATTTAAAATCCAACAATCATGTATAAATGTAGGTAGAAAAATATTGTTTATGGATACAGTAGAATTTTTTATACATAATGTAATATTTTATTTCTTCAGGCTTTCTTGCGTAAATACTCTGAAGACGAGGACGATTCCGATTACGAAATAGGAGGTGGCAACTTGCGGTGCACTTGTGACTCTCCGCACGGAGTAAGTTGAACCAATTTTGAGATAAATATTTTTTAAATTTACACCGTAATAATAAGTGGTTGTCTTAGACTGTACACCGAGTTAGGTGTTACAATACAAACTGTATGAGTCTATCTGATGCCTGAACTGATGCAGGAATGAGAAAAATTTTCCTCAGACCCTATCAAATACAAATTCGCCCTTCTGGTACATAATTTATTAAGTATGTAACTTTTTTAATTATTAATTTTACTATTTAGGATGATGACGACGGCGACGATGACGAGCCTGATCTAGAGCAAAGAGTGTGGGTAAGTAACAATAGTTAAATAAAAAGAAAGTAAATCTTGGTCGAAAAAATAAATATTCACTAATAATTATAGTAAAATTATAGTACATAATAATATAGTAACATTGTTTACAGTGCAAACGTCGCTATGAGTCTACTTCACATCACTCCGTTAAGAGGTTTTGCACTGACGGTGCCATATCATCCTTAGCTACTTTGGATTATAACCCAAACACTACCAACCCAAATATAATAGCTCAGAAGGTTCAGGCATCGCCGGAGCTCAAACAGTGGCTTCAAAGGTGAGACCAAAAACCTTATATCTCTTACATATATAACAATAAGTTTACTTATTAATTTCATTATTCCATGATTACGGCTGTTTATTGCTGCTACAAAATGCTTATTTACTTGTAAATTATTGTTTCATAAATTCTTGTTCTAAGCCAAACTGAACTCATACAAATGGTTGGAGATAGAAAGAAAGTTGTGTTTTATTATTAATTGTTTAAAGGTTTTAGTCAGTTTTATTACTGTTTTTTATAAGATTCATTAATTTCAGATTCCAAACATGGTCCACCAAAGAGAAGACCTTAGCAATTGATGCTTTGGTTACCCGTTGTGCTGCAAGTGACGTGCGCTACATGATGAAGGCAATTGAGCCCCTATTCCAACGTGACTTCATTTCCCTGCTGCCAAAAGAGCTCGCCCTTACCGTGTTGGGCTATTTGTCTCCAAAGGATCTCCTTATGGCTGCCCAGACTTGTCGTTATTGGAGGTCAGTATGTCATTTAGGTCAATTTCGTGTTGCATAGAAATTCTTATTGAATTGAATTCTGATTGAGTCTTATTGAACTGTTGATATATTATGACTTCAGTCTAGCGGTGGCTAGGTAACCAGATTTTCTATTTTTTAAGATTGTGTCCTAGATCACACCATTTGAATTATTTTGTTCGCCTAATCATATACCTGGATAGCAGACAGAATAAATACATTGCAAATATCATGTTTTTAAAATTCGGGGTTTTTCCGCTGTCGCAATAGATGTAAATCAAATATATTCGACAGTCTCCTATTTTTGCATTATATGTTATCTGACCTGAAAAACAACCATAGTAACCGGAAGTGCCATGGTAACAATCTAAATTTGTTTTTTCTAATAAATTTAACTAAGCTTCTACTAACAAACACCTTATACCGATTTAACATGTTATTTTTTTTTATTGAAATTAATATGTTTTAAATTAAGATAATCTTTATGGAATAACCTCTAAAAACATATGTAGAAAACTACCATCCGAATATTAAAACGACATTTTATTGTATGACACCGTCTTCAATAAGAGTATACTTAAAATCCATTAAAACTTTGACGTGTGATGGGTTGTAGCGGTGCTTTTAAACAAGATGTTTAGCAAAACAAATGATTCGTTTAACAATTCGCCGTACGTGTGCTAAGTAGAGTAACTTTGCAGATTTCTTGCTGACGACAACCTGCTATGGAAAGAGAAATGCCGACGCGCTGGTATAACCGAACTGAAGAAGATACCACGCAACGTGCCTCGTTTCGCGAGCCCTTGGAAGGCGACCTACATGAGTCAGACGATCATTGAAAACAACTGGATGATCAAATCTGTTCTGAACCCTATCGTGATGCGAGGTCATGATGACCATGTTATAACTTGCCTCCAGTTCCAAGGGAACCGTATCCTTAGCGGCAGTGATGATACCACTTTGAAATTGTGGTCCGCTAATTCTGGAAAGGTACGTAAACATGATAGAGTTAAAAAAAGATTGTCATTTTAAAGCATCTGGTTAATAGGACCAAAAACAACTGCTTCTATTATTTCCATTTTCTAAATAGGATTAAGTTTGTTATCACTGATTTTAAGAACAATGAAAACAATGACTGTCTTACCTGTGTTCCCGTAATGGTAACCCACGCTAATGATTTCATTTTTGTACTTAAAATCTATTAAAAAGTCCTAACCACCGTTATGTTAAGTTTAGCAACGACTGACTTTAAAAATAGATCTGAGCTTCCTTTTTTATTTTTATATTTCATTTAGGGTAGTCATGTAAGGATAAACGATTGATTGTAATTATCAAACATAATAGTTTTTACTAAAATATTAACAATATGTTTAATAATTACAACAAATTCACAAACTGATTATTAGGTGTTTTAAGCATTTTGCTTTTCTGAGTTTATTCTAAAGCATTTCTTTTAGTTACTTTTGTTTAGCTGTTATACCAAAAAAAAAGTTTATTAAAACAAAAAAATATTATATTTGTTTTGTTATTAGAAATATATGCTTTGTAATTTAATTTTGTAAGCTTAAAAATGGCTTCATTTAAACATTAAAATGGGTGTGGGTTTGAAACTGTTTTACAGTTTAAAGTAATATTTGATTATAATATCTATCTGATGTTATTAGTTGTTGATTCCATTTAGTAGACTAAGTTTTTTTCTGTTAATTCAAGTAATTAAAATAACTTGTTGCTTAGTATCCGCTCAAGTACTTAACTTCTAAGTCTTACACTTAGATGAGATGTTTAAAAATAGATTTGTGATTTTATTTCCCTTGGTTACCTTTAAATAAATTAAAAAAATCCAAAATTATTTTGTTTAGTTCCTTAGTTACTTAAAGTTTTTGTTTGCCTTAATAATTCTATGGTACTGTAAGTATTGTGTTACTTTTCGCTTTGTATCTCAAATACTGTTTTATTTTAGTCTTCGTGTAGTGTTAGCATTATGAAGACAAGAAATAATTAAAAATATGAAAGAGTCCAAAGCAAGGTGTTGATTGGTTACATTTGTTTTGTTTTGTTTCTGATTAAAATTTCTTTGTTACGGTACTAATAAATCTTTTGTTTGTTTTTTCTTATCTTTGCTCATTTTGTAGTAATTAAGAACAATAAAAATTGACGAAATCTTACCACATTTTTACTACTGTGTTAAGAAGCTGAAATTATTTCTTCAGTTTTTTGCCAATGATTTTACAAGAATATTATGGCTATAGGTTTTAATTTTACTTCTATGGTCTTCCTAATATTATAAATGTAAATGTTTAGATGGATAGAAAGATGTTTTTTAATAGATATCTGCAGAACGGCTCAATGAATCTCGATGAAATTTGTCACAGATGTATAATGTAGTCTGGAAGAACAGATAGCCTACGTAATACATTTTAAATTCCATGCGGATGGAATCTAGAAAAAAAAATCTAAATCTAGGCTGGTATAAATATCTGCCCTCACTGACAAATGTACAATAAGATGAATTGAACAATACAACAAACCACACTAGATAATATATCTTTAAATGATCGCTGAAAAAAGCTTACCAATGCCAAAATAGACACGTGTAAAGGAATGATGAATAAATTTGTATAGAATTTGGTATTGCTTTGTGCTAAAAAACGTACCGTAAAAATATTCAGATGTATTTCTAGATCATTCCAATTGTTACAAATTCGACCGCCATTCGAATGCTAAATATCGTTTATCTGTCGCACTGTTCTAAAATCAATTATTCAGAAACATTGTGGCAAGGGGTTTTTGCATATAAAAAGGATCTATATTTGAATTTTTTTGGAGATCTGAATATGTTATCTATGAATACATTACCGACTGATGCTACAATTTGCCATTTTAAACGTACTAAACACGTTAAATATTGTCATCAAATAATAAACAGAACGAAACATTCTTATGATGTCCTTTTCAAATTTTGCAAACTATGATTGTCAAATCAAAGACACATTTTCTTTAAAGACTAAAAATTTTAGGTTATGTTGCACATGACGTGTCGAGACATGGTTACAGATAATCATAAGTTATGTTTATGGAAAATAAAAAAAATCTATTGCCATAGATACATCAGAATATCAATGATTAGTTAAGTTTAATTTGTTAACTATTTTCCCAGAAGTATCCTCGGTAACGTAATTTTTCACAATGAACTACTTCAAAAATGATCAAAACACCAATAAGCACTTACACACTGGAATATGAAAATCTATTTGGCACGCTCCTGCTGGCTTGCATATTATACATCCATACATCTTACATGCCTGGCAGTTTATTACTCAATTCTACGACTATTAGTTAACATGACTCTCACTTTTGAAATCACAATATGTAATCTTTGTCACTTTTGCTCACGTTTCCAACCTCTACTAACTCTCGAGCAATTTATCTTCCTCCATTTTACTCTACTCTCTTGGGATATCGATTTATAACCTAAAAATATTACAATAGTTTAAAACTATCAACTAGTTAAAGTTTCATTATTCTATGAACAAAATTACACTCACGTTCGTATGTAAAATCAAAGCGATGTGAACTGTTGATCCATAGGGTTTACCTAGTACGTGTCGAATTACCGTTTCCGACGATAGGAACGTGCAATTGCACTTTTATATGACTATATTATTTATATGATTTTAGATCAAGTTAATGCAACGCAAACATACTTATTGGTTACTTACTACTTCTTGACAACATTAAAAAAATTAAAACACGGCTAAACTCACGTGGTAACATTCGATGTCACCGGCGCGACGCGATAGTGAGTATACCCGATTAATCACTCAACCTGAAGAAGGACCCCCTACGGGTTCGAAACTGTCGGTGCCTACACCGAATGTTATCACTTGAGTTTTACTGTGTTATAATTTATATAGTATAATGTCTCACGAGAGTTTTAATAAGTTAACATTGAATAAACTGTATTTGAAGTTAAATTATTTAAACTTTCGTGGGACATTACTTACTGGGACTTACTGGGACATTAAAATAATTGTTAATCGGCTATAACTCACGTCTATTTCTCTGGTGGCTGCACCAACAACGGACCCATCAGGGGTCCATCTTCTATACGAAGTTTTAATCGGACAAGATTTTCGGGGATCTTCAAGAAATAGTTGTTCTGCACTGCACTACCTAAAAGTAATCATGACATAAATGCTAATTAAAACATTTACAGAAATATAAACTACTTTTTCTATTCCTTAATCGAAACTAACCCAGTTCCACCCTGCACTACTGATTTTTGTTTGCAATGAAAGTGTTTGAATAGGAGGAATATCTCCCATTTTGCATGTAACAAATACTACGTTGTATTTGGAACGAGGAGTTCGAGTAAGCGATTTAATTCCAAGGACAACACAGATTAAATGAAGTTCTGTTTTTTGAAGAGGTTACAACTCTGTAAGAAAAATATTGTCTTTTTTATTTGTTGATGATCGGTGATCTGTATTTTATATAATTATTTTTATATTTTATTTAAACAAACATGTACAAGTGACGGTTTATTTAAAATTAGTTTTATGTGTAAGAATACTGTGACGTCGTTTGGTGATTTAAATGCTTTTGTGTTTGTATCAAGAATGTCGGATAGAAAGTTTATGATAGTTATAAAAAATAGTATTACTAACTTTTAGATTTATTTGGTGATGGTTACAGAAATTTATTTGGTGATGGTTCAACCGCTTCACACTCGCGTATACCCATATGTTTACTATCTCTTATTATAATAATATATAATATTATGAATCCAAAAGTATCGGTAATAAAGCTTGTAGATTCAATTAACTAGTTCTTTTAACAATAAAACTAACTATTTTTGAGAGATTATTTGTCATATTTTGCATTCATTCCGTATATTATTTGAAAAATACGCGAGATCTTTACTTAGCGTTACAACATTTTTATCAATGAAAAAGCCAAATTTTAAATGGTTGGAAAACAAACAAAAACTCATCCTCAAACCACATACTATTGTTAATATTTTTTAACACGACCCATGGAAATTTTACTAATGGAATAGGCCTTTTATGAGGTACGTTAAACTAAAGCTAAGAGTCTCTTTTTGCTTGAATTCTTTGCAATTAACATCGTCTCTCTCAAGAATAGGATTCTTGCTATTAGTTAGAGTAGTTAGTTGATCTGTTTATTAAATTATGGGTTTTAAAAGCAATATTTGTATGGATTTTCAGTGTCTCCATACTCTGGTTGGTCATACTGGCGGCGTTTGGTCGTCTCAGATGGTGGGTGACTTGGTGATTAGTGGCTCTACCGACCGCACCCTGCGTGTATGGAACGCCAACACTGGGCAATGTCTTAAAGTGCTTGCGGGACACACCTCGACTGTACGCTGCATGCATCTCAATCAGAATAGGTATGTCGCTGTCCACTTAACCCTTAATACCACTGAAACATTTGTACTTGATCGTATTGTTATTTTTTTACATTGTTTCCGTAGATTACGTTTAGAAAATGCCCTGTACTTTAAATTACTTGAGCTGATGTGCGAAATATACTTATTATTCTTTTACCTTAACTCTCCACTTTGTGTTTGTCGCTTGATCATGGTTGAGAGTACATCCATTTAGAAGAACTTCAGTTGGAAGAGTTAAAAAACTAACGGAGTATATGTGTTTTGCTGGCGTTTACAATAAATCTAATCTTATCTAACTAATATTTTAATGCGAAAGTTTCGATGGATGGATGTTTGTTAGAGTTTGTAGCCTAAACGGCTGAACGGATCTCAATGAAATTTGGCATAGACATAGAGCATAGTCTGAAAGAACACATAGGCTAGTCACTTTTGTTTTTTTTTATTCCACGCGGACGGACTCACGGACGTAAGCTAGTATTTAACTAAATTTATAGGATGGTATGACGTAAAATTTACTGACTTATTTTGAAAACAATATTTTACTTTTTTAAATAACTTATTCTCCCTAAACCTAAAGTTTGCGAAATCTTGTCGATTTAAATACTTGCTGCTTGCTAATTTTGCAAATGCGAAAAAGTTATCTTAGATATTCAAATGTTGGAATGATACAGAAAAAAGAATTCAATTATTTAAAACTAAACATTGGTAGTTAATTGTTTTGTTAACTGTTCAATGTTTATAAACTTTTCAAAAACTAGTTATTGCTAATAACATTGTTTATATCTGCTGGAATTTTGTGAATAAGTAATGTTACTACATTCCAGTAAACCCTTCACTTTGACATTTAGCACATGCATGGTTTTTGTAAGTCGCCACCAAATAACACAACACAGGAATGCTTTAGGAATATATCTATTTGAGAATATATAATCCATAAATCATGTATGAGTTAAAATTTAATTCACCTGTTTTTCTGACTATAATTGTTTCATTTGTTTAAAAAAACAAGCTGTGCGTTGTTTTATTTATTCTGCTGTTTTTAGTTGTTTAGTTATGTTTAGTCATACCATCCTATATAGTAATATTTAAATTTCAATGTAGAAATAAAATTCATCTTGTGCAGTGTGTAGTTTTAAGACTTTTTACGTAAATATCTTATTTGAAGTGTGGAATATTGTGATTAGTTGGGTTATACATCTTGTGATATTGTTACTAATAATGTATTTTATTACAGAGTTGTGTCGGGTTCCCGCGACGCTACACTGCGTGTGTGGTCGATACCAGACGGCCGTTGCCTTCGCGTGCTCGTCGGCCATCTTGCTGCGGTACGATGCGTCCAGTACGACGGTAAAGTTGTCGTCTCCGGCGCATACGATTACTTCGTCAAAGTATGGAATCCAGACACCGGTGATTGTCTTCACACTCTCGCAGGACACACTAACCGTGTGTACAGTCTTCAGGTAAGCTGATAAGACCGACAAGCATCTGATCCTGTAAAAGTGAAATTAAATTCGCACTAACTAACGCCCGTATCAACTTCAAAGAGTGTCATAAGATGTAACTGTAAATGTATATATTTCCAAGACTTTCAACAGAGGCACTACAGCCGCGGGTGGTCCTGGGCCCGGTCCAGTAAATTTCTTCAATCAGTTTATCTACAAGACTTTAGAAATCTGCTTAGTTCTTTTTTATTTTCTATATCTTTTCGGGTTTTACGTATTTTTTACAGAAATAATTTATTGTATAAACGTTTCTTTATTTTTTCATATTGCAATGTTAACAAATAAGTCATGTTTGTCAAGTTTGACGGTATCCACGTGGTGAGTGGTTCTCTGGACACATCGATCCGCGTTTGGGACGTGGAGACGGGCCAACTGAAGCATACTCTCACCGGCCACCAGTCGCTCACCTCCGGCATGGAACTGCACTCCAACATCCTGGTCTCCGGGAACGCTGACTCCACCGTCAAAGTCTGGGACATCTCCTCAGGTCATTGCCTGCATACATTGTCTGGTATGTGCAACGCTAAATAGTACACAAAAGCGATATAAAGATAGTCGGTGAGTGGGGTATCTGGTGAGTCAAATTTACCTGTCAATTTTTTGTTTGATCTATAGATATCAAATTATAGCTTATTTAATTAACTACAATTTGGTATGTTTAGAAATAAAAAAAATGGACTGTAGCGTATTTGCTATACCTCTCACATATGGTTTGTACTATTTTGATATTAAACTCGATTTCAGATTAGTTAATTCCACACTAACTGTTATAAAGTATTGAACCGGTACTTTTCAGGACCGAACAAGCACCAGTCGGCGGTGACTTGCCTGCAGTCGAGCAACCGTTTCGTGATCACATCATCTGACGACGGTACAGTGAAGCTGTGGGACGTGCGCACTGGCGAGTTCATCCGTAACTTGGTGGAACTGAGCTCGGGTGGTTCAGGCGGCGTGGTATGGCGCATCCGAGCCTCCGCCACTAAACTGATCTGCGCCGTCGGCTCCCGCAACGGCACCGAGGAGACTAAGCTTCTCCTCCTCGACTTCGACGTGGCCGGTGCTTGCAGGAAGTGTGATGAATAGCATAAGCTTAACCGGCGCCTCATGCGCCGATACGTCAACTTGTATGCACCCTGGCATTGTTAAACGACTCGCAGCCCTCACCATTCGCAAATTTCCCTGTTATTAATCGATGTGTCCCACTGTAAGGAATGTTCTAAAACATCTAAGTTCGTAGAAGAAATGTTGTGATGTGTTCCACTGTAAGGAGCATTCTAAAGCATCTAAAGTGTTCCATTGCAAGGAACATTTTAAAACAAAATTTGTAGAATGATTGTTAGTGATCGATATGTTTCACTATGGGAACTGTTCCAATATTCTTTTCATCGTAAATCAAAGTGGAGGGAATGTTAGTGCGTTGTGTGAGGTAGGTTGCGATGTTGCCAGTGGATGTTCGAGTTGTGCGCTATGTACCCACCGGGCCCGACACCATTGTTGAAGGACTTCTGTGTATCCATGTTGTACTCTGATTACCTGCATTCATACGATACCATTTACATACCATTACATATATTCAAATCTAGTAGTAATTTGTAGAATGTATCTAATCATATTCCGTAGCACGAAGTGGTGGCACAATTGTTTATCTCGCGTCGCCAAATTTTCTGTAATATTGTTGAATGGTTTATTATCCCAAAGAATAACGAGTGTGTCGCATATTAGTTTATAAGTTTTATCTTTATTGAGAAAACTTTCTTTGAATTGTCGTTTTAAAACAATTGAAGGCTAATTGATTGAATTGAAAAATGAAGCAATATTTTACAACAAATTAGACGTAAATAGTAGCAATTTACTTTCTAACGTGATGTCTTACTGCCGAAACATCTCTAACTCAGCGTTTATCGAGAATGGGTGAGTGTGTTTCTGTAATGTATACTCACGGTTAGATCTATCGTGTCTTAAACTATTTTTTTGGGGATTTTACATTTGTATTGGCTAATTGTATCATAATATTTTTTTAATATTTTCTGCTTAACTCTATGAGCAGTATTAGGAGATAAGTTTGTTTTAATGTATTCTGTTTATAGTTATTGACTTTGCTGCAATTTAGCAGCAACAGTATGTTTTACATATCCACAATATCGATAAATTTTTTTTAACTTTTACATTGTGTGTTATAAATTCAGGTACTGTCTATTATTATTTTTAAATGTTAAAATCGATTCATTGTTTGTTGATTTTTTTTGACATATACACGTTTAAATATGATCTATTTTAAATTATCTAATGACGGCTTGTAAAAAAAAAAACAATTTTCCACTTGCACTTTTCTCTTAGCATAATATGATATATTCAGCACAGCATTACCATAAATTATTGTCCAATGTATAAAAGTAATAATTTATTTTATTTTTCGCATAATAACTTATTCAAACCTAATTGAATAAGTATCATAAGAATGTTTCAACATTGTTTTATACGATGATTTGTAACATGATTTCACGACTGTTGGGCGAGTGCAAAAGATCTTGGAGGGTCTCGCAAGGCGGCGAGCGCCCTACCAAAAGTAACTGTGTTAATGTATATACTAACAAACAATATTGTTTGTGACCCCGCGGTTGCAAGTCTTCTGCTGTGGCTGATATAAAGAATAATTAAACGAAGACTGAAGCATAGGTATAATATAATATTTAATGTATTAAACTGTAGTTACTGTACCACTACACACCACCGTATCGAGCGAGCTTTTTTTTTGCAGCCGCCATAATTAAATTGTTTTAGTTTAGTTCTAAGTTTTTCTTATATCTGATAAAGTTTTGTATCTTAAATCGCTGCTCGGATGCAATCAGTCTGAATTATTGAATGAAATAAATAACAATCAATCATTAACAATATTGGACATAGTTTAGTCTTTTTATCTAAATCACTTGTACATTATAGCCTAATGCAGATGACAACGTTATGGTAATAATCATATTCATATCATAAATTGATAATTTTAAAATAAATAATATTTTCCTCATATCATTTGTGTTCGTAAACAATAAGTTTTTATGTACTTGTAATGTTTATTGTAATCGTTCTTTTAACGAAATTATTTATAGTGCAATAACCTTATCTGGGGACAATAGTGTAACTAAAATGGAGTAAATATTGTCTTGTCTTTTGACATTTTAGATATATGTATCTTTTAACGTTGGACCAGATAAGTTTGTGGGACTATAATTGCATGGCCAGATTTTAATATCAATTGCAATATTTTTTTTAATCATTTTTAGACTTTTAAAATAAGATTTACATCACAAATTGTTCTTTTTAACAACAATATCGCATGTTGTCTTTTTGTACATCACAATAATTGTTTTAATATTGAATTGAAGGAAGAATCTTAATTTTATCGACACATTTACAATGTAATGCATCACAATTTATTTATTTATTATTTTAATCAATAGGATAGTCATATTTGAATGAATTCAGCAATAAGTGCGTTTAGGAATGAAGTTGCTTCCTCTTATATATCGGCATTTTAACTTTTACACGGACTCAGATATCCGATACTTCTATTGTTAGTCGCTTTGTGATCTCCATATTTATCTTATATATTCGGCATTTGAATATTAATAATAAAACTGTAATCGCCACATATTTCATTGGTAGAATCTTATTAAAATGTACCCTTTTATAATATTAGATATGTGTAACATTTAGTATATAGTTGATGTAAGCTAATTTAAATGGCGTTTAGCTATTCAATGACACCGTATGCGTTTGGAAAACCTTAGTTCGGAGCAATGTTTTTATCTGTTACATTTATTTGTCTTTATCCGTAAATTGCTTTTTATTTGTAATAATTAAAATAAAAATAAAGTCAAGTTGTTTTCAAGTTTCTTTTGGTTTTATTTTGATTTTTTTATATTTAGTTGTAAAGGTTTTATTTGTATTTTTAGCTTTTAAGTATGCATTTTTACTTTTATTGTGAAATGAGTTGCATGTATAAGTTGTGTATACCGGTGTCGCCTGAAAATAATACTCATAAATAAGGTAACAATATGTTTAACGTCCACATATATAGGACTTGTAAAATTTATGTTAATTAGAATTGAAATTCGAAAAAACAATGTCTTGTTATTTTATTGTAATCCTTTGTTCTACATATTACGCATTTTCATTATTAGCATTTTACAATATCATCCACCTTTTCATATATTTCCTAACCCGAATTCTTATCCAATTAGCTGGCAAACTTATGCAAGCTGTTGGCATGTGTTTTCGCCAGTAGCTGTCATGTCATCTACTACCCCAATTTTCTGGCATGTACTGAAAGTTGTCAGAACCACAGCTAATGGAGATCCATCGTCTCTGCCGACCTCTAAATAAATAATATAATTCTGGTAATCCCAAAAAGAAACACTTTTAATTTACGAATTTAACGGTAACCAGTAATTTTATTCACTTTTAAACCTCTTATTTGTTAGTACTTGGAAAAGTCTAAATATCAGTTGTCCGGAACGACAGTATTGGCAAAGGTGATAGCTGAACCAGATTATACTGCAAGATGAAGGAAGTTCATGTTTTCGAATACAGATGGCGTTTCCACAAAAAATACTACCGTTGGATAGCGCCATCTATGAACGTCTTATAACAAATGTAATTTTAAATATCGCTTACTAAAATTTGTAATAATGAATAGTTACTAAAGAATAAGCTGAATCTTAGGAGAACGATAAGACCCCAGAATCACAATAATTTTTTTCATTTTTTCATAGAGAGTTTTGTGTGTGATAACCCATAGAAAGACTTAATTTCTATTAATCCGCTCAAGCAACGACCCAAAGTGGGCCTTGGCCTCCGATACTAAACAACGCCAGTCGCCAGTGCCGCCTGTCCTGCGCCAGCTTCTACCAGTCGGCCTCTTAGAGGTTCCACTATAACGTCGATTTTACATATTAAGTACGACAAAGTTTCTTGCCTTAAATTCTCTTTCAGATCGCTTATTTTTTTTCATAGTAAATCACAATACAAGTTTTGTAGAATGTTAAATATTACGTATTTACTTTGGCTAGATTTCTCATTCAAAAGTGTCAACAGAATGCTAAAGGAATATGTAAATACTTATTAAGTGTAAAAACTATACTCGTATCGTAATACTAATATTATAAATGTGAAAGTTTAGATAGATGGATGGAAGTCTGTTAGAGTTTTTGGCCAAAACGTGTTTCGATGAAATTTGATACAGATGGAGAGTACAGTGAAAACTAGTCTCTTATAACACTGTTCTGACGTAAATAAGATACTTTTGTTAGAATAGAAATCACAATGTCATATTCTAGTTGGTAAGGTGATAAGGAATAGGGAATTTTGAAATAAAACCACATTATTTGATCTATTTATATATTCATTCAGACAACGGTACAATGTGACAATAACGAACTTAAACATTACTGAATGCAATTGATACAGACACTACACATAATTTTAATGAGATAAACCGCCACTAAATAATTTGCAATCTTTTAATTTGGTTACTGTCCTACATGACATGCATAATTAATCGTTACATCAATGAAATACACCAATTCGCATAAATTGTACTTGACATAGACATATTTTGAAGAAATTTCGATCGCGCATTACTGCTCATCCGAACAAATCCACTATTTAATACAATACGGTGTAGGCATATCACTAGATTATTACCACTAACAGTTTATAAATAATGACACTGAGATAACATCGTATTCATTATTAGAGAAGTGATTAACATTCAGACATCGAAGACAACTTACTCTGATTCTAAAACATACATTTGGACAGCGCAAAGGCGCTCCCGTTGCAATTATCTTACATACAAGAAATATCTTTTGATCAGAAAGGAAACGTAAAAATATTATCGTAACGTACAGTGACATCAGGAACACGGATAATTAAAGAGAAAAAAAAATCTTAACAACAATAATCGAATATTAACATAATCGATATAACGACGTTACATATCGAAGCCTATTATCGTTTTAAAACATTTTTATAACTTAAATTATTTATAAATATATGATAATGAATATTTTGTTGCCATGTGGTGAACTGTATTATAATTAAAATGTTGACGACTATATGGAAACGAAGCTGTAACATTTCTTATAAATACGATCACCACTCACCACATAAGCAACAAAATATGACCATGGTTTTATTGATATGCATAAAATCATTTGTTAGAGCCAAAAGCAATGAAGGTACCAACGTTATAAATATATCGACACATCGGGAGTAACGTTACTTAAAACTAAACAGTCACTTGAATTGCAACAAAACAATTGAAAAAAGAACTAAACCTTTTTTGGTTATTTGATAGTTCATAATGTAAATAGTTTGAGCCCATAAAAGGCGGTAGTAATTTTAAACTAAACAAAATAAATATTTCGTTATAATGAAATTAGTTACTAAATAAAAGAGTGTGCTGATATAAGCACAGGCTCCTACAATTTAAACATAACATTTTATCACAAAACAAAAGATACTAGGTGTGGGGGAGTTGTCATGCAGTACGTAGGCGAACATCGCCACCTGCGAGTCGCCAGTAATGATTTTAATTAGCTATTTTAAACTATAAGCAAACGTGTAGTACTTATAGTTGCCAACCAAAACCGCCGCTTGGGTTTAAGTTTTACATTACTACATGTAATCTTTACTTAACTATCACGAAAATAATATAGATCACTTAATTAAATTTAATCGAAATGTTTTTACCATCCAGTACAATAAATTAATTAATGTTTAATTACAACTATGAAAACCAAATCTGATACAAATTGAACGCTCCCGTTCGAACAAATGGCACATTGCAATGTCTGCATTGTTATCCAATGGATTTCTCTCATCCTTTATAAAGAAATATAGAATTAATTTTGATGCCGAATAACTAACGCTTGCCTATCAGGGTATTACCACACCGGCCAAATATATAATTTCATGTAAATTTTTTTACTATATAATATGTATTTAATTTTCATATAATAATTTTGAATTTTTAATATTCTAACTTTTATAGTTAAGCCCGTTCTGAGCGGCCGCGTGGCAGTGTGGCGTTGGTGTAGC
>NW_013525247.1:742007-780339 GCF_000836215.1 Papilio polytes | reverse complement strand
GGATGACGCCGCGGATGTGCTCGTCGGGCCACACGCCCAGCAGGATGCGCTGCGGTCGGCCGCGCCCTTTGGGCCTCAGATCTGTAAAAGCGCGGAATAGTAAAGCGTGAACTGACACCAACGTTCCACTTGACTTGCGAGCTCCAGTGAGACGAGCGAAATATTATAATTACACTATAACGTTCTGAACGTCGGAGGTGTCATAAGTACACGACGAATACATCAAAATGTACATAATTTTTTTATGAATTTTGCCTATCTTACATAAACTGTATTTATAACACCTTAATGTTTTACATACATATAAATATGATGATTGGTATTTGTTCAAAGATTCCATTACATAAATAATTACAAAATAAAAACTAAAAATAGTGGCGATACAAAATAATGCTTACGAAAAATAAAACCATAAACCAGATTGCACAAATGAATATGAAACACAATTTATAATAATATTATAAGAATTAGGCATTAAACATTCGCAACAGAGCGTAGCGCGATGCTCGTTGAAATAAATCGTTTCGCACAGGCATAATCTAATGTTAGGAATATTAAATTGCAGGAATAGATATTAAATTTACGACACGGGCTTCCGTAGATATCGTTACAACGGTTTATTTGGCATTCATTTGTGCTTAATATTGTTAAGTTGGAGTACTAATTCATTGATAAAAGTAAATGAGAACATTTTATAAAATTAATTCACAAATTAGCACATGTCCATGTTCCTGGTCGAACAGTTTACTCCGTCTCAGTTGTTCAGCGGACTCTCAGTTTTAATCTACACTAAGGGTCACCCTTAATGGTCAATAACCAATTTGGAATGCGGACTGCATTGTATGTTTCTTACACGAAAATTCCATTGGGATAATTGATATTCTTTGTAATGAGAATTGTGGATTATATTGTGGACAGCCTCTGGTACATTGGAATGATGTCTTTCCGAGTAACATCGAACTCAATTATAGCACCCAAACATTGGCTGCGAGGGATCACTCAGCCTGTTTCGATCATGTCATCCGACGATACTGAATTCAAATCGATTTATCGAAAATTCACTAAAACACGACGTAAAGTAATCCGAAATAACTTTGACAAACTTTAGGCTTATTTATTACCTCCTTACATAGTCCTATTTTTTTTCCTTACACCGATTATTTGAATTTTAAATCATTCTGTGTTTTATTTTTACTCATTATAGTTTTGTGTCAAAGATTAATTACTTTAACAGATATCAATTTGTCATTAACTTAACAATTTTCAATCAAAACGTTGCAACGATTTTAAGAAGCTCGTATAAATTATGACAAATGAGAACTATAGTAACATATAATTGAACGACTGACTGATGTGACAAAACAGTACTGATCTGTCTCGGCGATGCCTTTAAACAATTGCAGTACTGCACTATCTTACAGCACTGCCTCACAGATAACTTTGAGTGAAACAATGTTATACGTTCCTTATGTTTCATATGTCGTATAGTTATCATTTGTCAGAGTAGTAGATTCTAATATGGGGACTAACCTGCGCCTCCGTCGGCGCTGGGGCCGAGCATGTTGTGCACCCTGTTGGCGTAGAGCACGAAAGTCGGGTACGGTATGTCGTACTTCCTAGCAGCCTGCGACAGCGACAGACCCTCCTTAAGGACCGAGAAGATCGCCTCGGCCATGGTCTCCGGGCGCCAGGACTTGAGCGGCCCGCGCTCACGGAACCGCAAGTTGTGCACCAGGCTCTGGTTTGTGTTCCAGCACTTCTGCCACATCGACTGCAGTTGGTACTGGTAGCTATCTGCTGAAAATACCACGTTACGTATTAACATTTTTATATTTCCATAATGTGAAAAACACAGTTTTATTACAATTAGATAATTGGAAAACATGATAATAATAAAGTTTAAAAATTACGTTATTCTGTATTATTTTAAATTTTACGTTACGATATTATGAAGGATAGTTAATTAAGGGAAGAAAATTCTAGAAGCAAGATCTTTTTGGTACAATCAAGTAAAGCATATCATGGTCATCAACATATAGCAGAACTATGTACATTTAAAATACTTTCGTCAATTATAAACTAAATCGTAAATATAATCAAATATAATATAAAATAATAAAATTGAATTGAATAAAATTTAATAAAAAAAAAAAACAAGAAACTCGGAGTCGTCAGTAGAGGAAATATGTATATATAGAGTCAGTTTAGCAATCAATTAAGACAATATTTAAGGAACCAATACTCTGAGTGCGGCTGTAGGATATGAATCATCTCCATTGATATTAAACGTTGGAGGAAATAAATCGTATATTTATAGTACCGCTAAAAGAAGGGCATTTATGATTAGCATGATAATTTTAAAAGCAAACATGTATGCATATAGTACAATGAACAAAACCTGACTCTTATTAGCGCCTACTAATAAATCGTAACCGAATGGTAACAGTAAAGTGTACCAAACTTTTAAATAACAAATATACCGTATCACTGAGACCCCGAAATTTGTAAAATAAATAATATTAAAAATAACAACCAAAATTACACGAGTGTGTCAAAAAAAATAAAGATATAGAATAAATCACTATTCAAAAATACTAAAAATATAACATGAATACCTCTAAATGCCTTTAAATTACAAAAACCAATACATTCAATAAATGTATTTTATCAAGTAAACATTTTGGAAGATAAAAGTTACTGAACATTTTATTTTCTTTGACATTTAAAAATTTAAAATTATATGCAAGAAAAACCTAAATACTGACCTCCGAAGATAACCTGTAAATTACTAATAAAAAATAAAAAGAAATTAATACGAAGGAAAATAAAAAGGAACTCCGAAATTTTATGATCAATTTTAATTATTTTTCCGGTAGAAATATTTTAACATAATAATTCAGTTTCTTAATAGTACACACAATCGTCTTTTATTTTGTCTTATAATTGATAATACAATTGTTGATTGACAATTACATATCCCATACAAGGAAATATCAACATTTTACTATCAAGCGAATTAAAATAATTACTTACGCAATTGCTTATTGCGACATCTGTTATTAAAAAAAAACATCATCTCATTATGGTTGCGCAAGCTATCGTATTAAATGAAATTATTTGTATGCAGAAACATAATATAAAGAAATATAACTCAAAGCAATTTACGTGCATATAACTGTGGTTACCATAATGAATGACGTTTTAATAACGATATATTTACTAACGCAAAATTAATTAATATAAATTGGACACGTGAAATTTTAAACCAAAATAATATTCATCTGATTCGTCTATAGTTTTCCCCTTAACAGATCCAATTAAATCAACTTATCTCAAACGCAATATCTTTATTGCAATTTGCTACTTAACTCGTGCGATCGATAGTAATAATCATTAGACGTGAGAGTTAATTAAAAATCAAACTATAGAAGTGTCCCAAGATAATTTTTAATATACCACTTAAAGCGAATTGATTTTAGGTTAGTTAATTGTTTTATCTGCAGGTAATTTCTATTACAAGTATAAGATAGCCGTTAAACATGATATCGATTTATTTTGTTTTTGTAATTTTTTTATTTGCAATAATATTCTAGTGTTCCGTTAAATTTTTGCAATTTATGTTTTATTAACTTGAGCTAACTTAGCATATGTAATTACTTATCACATATGTACAATAAAAGTTTACTAAACCGGTTTACTGACTTTTTCTACGTCATATTTTCTTTAACCTTTAAACTTATACTTTTCAGAAAATAATAATAACAATCAAAAAAGAAAAAAAGAACTACATCGACGTACAATTGAAATGTGAAACATGTATACTACAAAAAGGGATATTTATATAAGGGTTCATTTCCACTGCTGAAACATTATTTCTGCTTTTTAAGAGAGTAACATAACTAACATTACGTTTTTCGACAGTGAAAACTAACAAACTAATTACTTCTACCCAATAAACTTAACTACCACAATAACGTTCTGTATATATTGTATTTAACGGGTCTAAACTTACTTATTATTATTTTAAACTTAAACTTAGATAACTTTGTCCATCTATCGATAAATTCCAATACCATTGTAGGGATAATAACATTTGAAACTACAATTATATAATGTTTGATCATAATAACGACTTCTATGAGTGTACACCTTAGGCATTTTTTTTTGTCTACCCTAAGGTTAGGATAAGCTAGTTAGTATCTGATCTCTTTACTTAAGGAATATGCAAAAAGTTATTTCTTTTACTTAAATATTATTGTTTTAGAGGTTAGATCTATCATAGAATATCGATTACAATTAAGATTTGCTAAACTTAAGTAATTTTATCTTTTAATTATAATCTGTGGCGTGTGTGATGTTAAATATAATGAAGGTGCTTCGACGCTGCGATTGTCGCTAAATAGCGACTAAATAGTCCATTTATAATATGACCATTTATTATACATAATAAACTTTTATAGAAGATAACGATAACGATAACCAATTTATAGTAATGATAGAAATAATTCCAACAAAAAAAAATTAAGGAAACATTGTCTATGTATCAAATATTACTTATAATATTACAAATGGTAATGTTTGGATAGACCATGGTTGTTAGTTACAAGTTGTTACGGAATTAAAATAAAAGCAGTAAAACATAACATTTTTTATATTGTTTTTCTTGTATAGGAAAGTAGAGAATGGGTAAATATATATAACACACTCATCTTCATGCCATAATGGTGTCGAAAAAAAAAAACACTAAACCTTTAGTCGCCTTTCCCCTCCAGTTCAGTGCAAGAGAACTAGGGAGCCGTTGGAACGAAACGCGTCTGTTGTTCCGCGAACAAAGCCGCTTCTAACCACCTAGTGTGCACGTCAAATGTAAAAATAACGCGTTATTTTTACGCGTACGTTTGTCACGATAACTTTCCATTGTTCTATATCCTTAGTAGCAAATTAGTGTTATATAAACTCAAGGTATTTTAAAATTGAATACTACTGAATTAATAACTGATACAAGTTTCATTTTAACAAGAGAAATTAAATGCAACTTTCGATTTCTGATGTAAATTTTGCCAATTTACAATAATTGGACAATGTCTACAAAGAATGTGTGTAAGAGTATATATTATATGGGCTTATTTGTGGTGGGTTTTGACTACACTTAATTAACGTATAATATTATATTTATGTAAAGTTAATCATCAAACCGGCCTGACTGGGCGTTATTCCTTCCAGGACCTATAAACTTACAGCTGGGCACATTTGTTGCGAGCTATTTATCGCTCAAACCATTAAATTGCTAAGTTTTTTGCTCCTGCAATTCAAATTGAACTTTAGCAACACTTCAATGTTTTTAATTCACCCATATCTAATTAAATTAACTATTCGATTTCTTTTATAATGTACGAGTTGTTGGCAGTGGCTTCGCACTAATTGTATTATGTTTTACGCAAGTTTTTTCTATAATGTGTATTTACTAAAGAAGTTGTCAATGTCAAAACATAATCATCAAGTAATAAGAAACTGTAATAAAATACAGTTATATTCCTTCCATGGGGGAAGTTTTTTTTCGCCTTAAATGGTAAAAGGTATCCCAGTCAGAGTATAACAAGTAACCTTAACTTCGTTACAAAAACAATTACATTGCTGTCTCTTTTTTTTCCAATGAGAATAGTGGAGAACACGATATGTATTTATACATTACTATGGTGGAAAGTCATATAAGTATCATGATCAGTTCATCTTTTACATAGTAACAATCCACATATAGTTTTATTACAATCGCCCACTATATTTATGAAAAAAAAAACTAGTCCAGGTAAGCAGCTTTAAATATATCTAGCTCGTATTATTAGCGTTATTAATCGATTCAATGTGTATTTCGAATAAATACCTAACTATTAAAGAACACTGAACAAAACTTGTACGCAACGCTTATGAGGTTTTGGTGAGCGTCCGTCCAACATGCATGCATTTGGCGCAGTTAGACGAGTTTTTTTTTAAATATTTCTAACAAATAATTTAAGTAGTCAAAATAAATATCCCTACAATGGTTTTGGCAAATTGTTATGAAACAACTTTATGGCTCTATTTTTATTAATTCAAATATTGCTCGAAGCAATTCACAGTAATAATAAATGCGAATGTATAACAATATCACATAAAATAAGGCACTACAAACCTTTGTATCCGAATGACTTAATTCTACTTTGTATATAACTCTACTCTTGAATATGTCAAATATTTGATCATTCTCAGTGAACGTATCTAGATGGAAGCGCAAAATAACATTTAACATAAACAATAGAATACACTAATCCAATTAATGAAAAAAAAGCATGTAAAAATCTACAAAATAACTACTAATCCCTCCTTATTTTTACAGATACCATGATATGTATAATATGAGCATTCTTTTACTGGAGAATTAAAGTCATATTACACTTAGTAGAGTATTAGAAAAACTTAATATTTTCTTACAAAAAAAACTGTGTAAAAAAATATTTTTTAACATTAAGGCACATTTAACAAGTTTATTGTACATTTCTATTTAACTTCGAATCGTCCAAAGAGTCGTCATCGGAATTATTGTCTGAGCCTGTTTTCGATTGTTTAACTTTTGGTGTACCTTCGTAATATAATGACATTATAGTGTACTTCTTACAGAACGCCCACCACCATCTAAAACCAGTAAGACCAATAAATTTGAAACCAGGGTCTCTCTTTTTTTTCAATCTCTCCACAAAGGATAGTACTTCTGGGAGCGACTTTTTTGTTCTCCTATTATAAGGCGAGGCGCTGGTTTCACAACAAAAGTCTAAAACATCTTTTTCTTCATTCGCTGTTAAGCCAGCTTCATCTAGCACCGCCATTCGTCTCGATTTGCCTAAAATATTATCGTACAAAGTCCCTTTCGGTATTCCGTAACGTGTTGCCGCTTGCGTGAAACGCATTCTTTGGTTGACGACTGCTTGTATAGCTTCTTGCAGTTGGCTTTGCGTCCAGGTGGGTGCTTTCGACTTCAGAGTACCGTGGAATTCTGATCGACAGATAAAAGCAAAAACGCTAGCATATAACTAATACTAAGTGTGTATCCGATACAATGATGCAACACCACATAAGCATTTGAAATACTTTTTACAAACTTTAGGTTACTGTAGAGTATGTTTAAAGTGATATTTATACTTGAAATTAACCTATATTAAGTATATCTTTAACTTAATAAACTAGTAAGTTTAATTGATTTCAATCTATTTATTATTTTCTTAAAACAGTAACAATGAAATTTAATATAACTGAAAAACAACAATTCTGAGTATAGTTTGTGTAAATAAGATAGATTAGTTTGATAAATGACGCATTTGAAGTATCGAACTAAATTTGTATGAAGGTAAATGCCGTACTTAATAGACAGGTATCGTAGTGACGAAACAAACACGCAGCGAACAATTTTGAACTATCGATAATCGGTTTAAATAAAATTCATCAAATCTAACCAAATTTTTTCTATTATCTAATTAAGAGGACAATTCTACTATTGATTGTAGTGTAGGGAATTTAGCGATGACGATAATAACAGCAAATGCAATTCGATTACGTACGGCAGTAGTAGTAACAAATATTTATTTACTCTCATTATTTGTAATGGTTCTGCAGGTCATTATTAATTTGAGAAAACAGTGTTTATTTAATTTATATGTTGTAACCATGAATCTACTGATTCCTACTTCTACAAGAATAAAAATCGAGAATCGTAAATATCCATGCCTGATTTTACACAACCCATCCCTACAAAATTGTCACTGGAAAATTGTCAAACTAATCTATCTTATTTAGACAAACTACAGTATCTGTTTTATTAGAAATTCCAATACGAGTAAGAATAACTTGATTGTCATTTATTATTTTGTTCAAGTACATATCGAAAGCAATATGTTATGCGCTGACAATTGTTATTCCCAAGGCTTGTTTTCCCACGAAACGAAAACATGTAATTTATATGAACTCATTATGTGGGATACAAACAGAGTTACGCACTGCATCATTATATACGGATTATGTGACAGTAAAACATGCATGACACACAAACAAAGGTAATTGAAAAGGTTTTAGATGTAGAAAATATGCCACAATACACATTTACTGCAACAAAACTTAGGTATTGAAAAATTAAATCCAAGTTGGTTTATTCATAAATTCTCAATTTTAAAATAATGGAATTATATGAATACAATGGCGTAAATTCGTTTATTGTGGGCATAAACAACAATAGCAACAACAAAATAAGTGCAGCAATTATTTTAATAGTAACAACAATTCAAATAGTAATGCCAGTATCAACAGACCTGCAATCGAAGATGTAGAGGCTCCGAGCCAGGCATGCGAATTCTCGAGCAGTTTAGCCTGAAACAAAGAGAAAGACAAATTTTAAGTACTAACGCTTAAAAAATTAACAAAGAATATTGAAGTAAGAATGATTTTTACAGTATCATTATAACCTACAAATAATTTACAATCAATAGAATGGATATAATACATGACCGAAAATGTAGAAATATCGATATATTTTAATTGATCGATGTAAGCGACAAACCGAGGCCAAGTAGTGACTATTTTAGCCCTTAAAATTACATCAGTCGTGGTTGTGGCAGGACTCGCGACCGATTACAATTGTTTCCAGGGGAGCACCTAAGAATATTACTGGCGACTCGCAAACCCCGCGCGTTCATAAATCTATTTTATCGTACTGGAGCAATAAATTTTATTTCGGGATCTTTAATTCTTTGTTATTGAATTGGATTTTAGTGTTTTATAGGAGTAAACAAACAATACATCGGGTCGTTTCAACTGGTACTTAGTGCACGTGCGCTCACGGTAAACACAGCGAGTATAGGCGGCGGCGCCCGGCACCGTCCGTCGCCGTCCTACGGCCAACTTAATAAAACATTTTATTTGTAGATTGTACTGTAGTTACATAGTTCCGTCTTAACGGGCCGCTTTTGTCTGCTGCCACAATTAAAATTACTATAAAGCTTTACCCGCGCGACGGCACAAAGAAACGCCGCCGCCCGCCCGTTGATCGCGCGCCGAACGTAAACATTCGCTCGCGCACATTCGGCGCATTAAATACAGTAGCAATCGATAAAATGTTCGATCGTAAACTTCCTGCCGGCGATGGGGAGGTGTAAATTAACGGACGAATTGTTCTTTTTCATCTGACCGTTACAATTATTGACGCGTCAGAGACGGACGCCGGCTAGGCACAAATGTTTGTGTTCTACTACGAGCTAGTACTGACTGCCGTTACCAAGTCACCAACGTCAAACGTCCTACGTTTGATTTTAATAATTCCACTCTTCGCATAAAAAAACATTTCGAAATATACAAAATACAATCTTATCAAATGGAAAACATTGTAACGGCTAAAGTCGGCTACCGGTTATTAGCAGACATATTAGCAAAATAATTACAAACTGTCCGTCCGTACAAACTGTTCCAGGAGCTCGAGGAAATATAACACTGAAAGTTTCAGCCGGCGTACCACGCCTTAATGGCTGAATGTTTGTTAAATGATACACCCCGTATAATAATTGTCTCAATGTTAGCGTTGAAGTAAGTGTTAATTATTGCCTACAACCAATGAAGACACTCGATAAGATTGTTTCAAACAGTATTGTCTAAGACATTTATTTCCAATCTATTTTAGTGAAATGTCATTTAACGCTTACATAACAATTAGCTCCTAAACTTGTTATTGCAAAATAGCTGGGATACTATCTCTATTCTTGGACTGTACCTGATTGTACAACATATTTATTATTGTCCTGAAGTAGCTGCATTTAAATCCGGTCTATTTTGCAACTACGTCTAGCTTCTAGTTAGTAATAAGAGTTAATAACAGTAGAAATATCAAGCAAAAATGTTACTTGCATGAGGAAGGAGGAAAAATCTGATTATTTATTTTGCGTCACTTCAGAACAGAATTTCTACATAGAGACTTAACATGTTGTATTAATTGATAGTTAATAAATATTTTATTCATTTTGCACCAACTGTATCTATTAAGTATGAAGAGGGTGAGAGAGGGGAACCTCTGGCTTACGGAAGTGAATTTTATCACCGGCAATCAACGATTAAATTCTAATTCGTATACTATTTTGTACTATATAGGATATTGGATTTTCAATTCAAATTGCTACAACTCAAATAGTTGTTCTAAAGAATGATAGACTTTTTAATAAATTATCCTATTTGTTTGCATAAGGTTGAGCCGAATATCCCGCGTAACTTAGTAAATCGCCTTTTTATTTCTTTTTTAATGATATTACAATATAGCAATTAAGTACATCTAACATATGTACATTAATTTGTACCTATGTTAGATCCAGTCTGTCAAAAATAATAATGCTCAAGAGTCGGGGGTTGAGGTATGACGTAAGTGTTGTCGTAAATGTAAATTCACATTGTTGCATATTTATGACTCAAGTTTATTTCTAAACATATACGCAAATAAAGTAAATTCGCTTGGAAATTACCGCTTCACGACGAGCACAATGCGTCAGAAAGTGTACTAAAATTATAAAAAAATATTTAAACACATTTTAATCTTGTCAAATATTTTAATTTAAGTAAAACATTTACACAAAATACATTAGATTATTACTTAAAAAAAAGTTATCGTTTGAACCTTTTTTAATGTTCGGTTCGTTCGGCGAGGGAAAATGTTAAGGTGTGTGGGAAGAAATCGCTTATAGAAACTCTTGCAGCTTTGTCACTGATCCCAATTTGCCAGGACACGTTTAACCCGCTTCCACCATAATACGTCTGATTCATTTGCGTTACAATTTAGAGCTTGCGAAGAATAGGAGCGGGAAGCGATGTGAGGGAGCGGGGGCGGGGGCGGGGGACGCAGTGTGAGGGGCGAAGGATAAAACTAATCACACATCCTCTCCGGCGAGAGCGCGGCGGCGCCACACTGCCCCCGGCAGCGGACCGCTAAGCGGATTGCGGATTTATTACATATTACATTTTATAGAAATGATTGTTCCTTTATTAAATTTAACTAGACAATATAATGTACTTGAGTAGACTAGTCCATGTTATTTTTCAATACTTATCTTTCTAATTCATGCCACCTCTTTAAATAAGTTTTTTTGTTTTATATGTAAAACATTTTGACAAATTGAGTGTAAGGATTTAAGAACACGTGTTAATTTGCATGATCAGATTGTACAATTACCAAAGGAGAAATTCTAATAAGCAAATAAGCTTCGGTGATAACTTGGTTCGACAATTTAAATTAACTTATCCTCTGTCCACCCCTTGGAGTCGTGACAGGTAGATGCGTTTATTTTCACTAAGCGCATAAGGCAGTGTGCCGCGCCCGCTCGGACTGTGACTGCGCCCTGCTACGGCCGCTCCTGCATTATCCATTTCCACATTACTGTCTTTTTGTTCCCCGTTTGATTGTTTAAGCGTGCGTCGATGCGGTATCCGATGGATATTTTTTCCATGGCGCTTTCACTCGAAATGGCTTCAGCGAATTGTGGAATATGTAGCTTATTGTTTCAGAAGAACAATAACCGCCTTCATTTTATATGTTTACAGCGTCTGAAGGCCTGATAGGCACTTTGCCTCTCCATTACACAGCGTCCATTGTTTTGTTGTTTGCTAGTTACGTCCGCGTTCGTTGATTTATTTGCATAAAGCCGCTTCGCTTTTCCGTTTGTTATATTGTCTTCTAATTGTAATTATTCCATGTTAATTGTTATTTCTCTTTCGTTATTTTTAATCGTACGATCTGTTGGTAGCAGGGAATATTACTATGTTGCTCATTTAACGAGATCACGCTGTTACGTATTGGAGTTATGTCAACATGAATTTTTTCTTCTTGTTCATCGATGTATTAATTTTAAGTGCACGTATACGGTATAAGTGGATTAGAGGTTTTGCTTATTGATATGAAATTTTAATGAGAGTCAGAGTGGATTGGAATATTTGATGGTGCATACTTAGTAGCGTATTGCGTTACGTTGCCATCTCCCTGCGGCTACTCCATACAATTAACATGTCGCTTATGAATTTCCCGGTAGATGCAACCTCGCTCACAATTCATAGTAGTTCAGTAGTTATCATGTCTTGATCTACATATAAGGGCATTTGGAGCTACGAATCCAGTGGTGTAAACTGGTGGTGTAAATGCATATCATTAAAATATCAGTACAACAAAATTATTATTTTTCAAACACGGCATAGGTGAATTAAAAAGTACTTAATTCAACACATTAAGTCAACACATTAAATATTCAATAGTTCTACACATAAATGTAATTTTTCAAACGAAGTATGTAAACAGAGAGAGACAAACAGTAAAGTTTTAATTCTGAGCATTAAATACAGTGACATTGTAGACAAATATTGGTGAAAGCAGCGGCCCCGGGTACTTATGCAAAGCGGGGAAGATTTTATTTGAGTTAGGCGTAGTTTCAGCGCTTGCGACGATGTAAGCAAGACAAACATGTTAATCATTGCTCCACAGCCACCGTGCTCTCCCTGCCGCCTTCGTGTACGTACACCAAGCTTTTGATGTCAACCGAGACTTTTCCCGTGTTAACATATTCATTTATTATATATTAAGAAAGTGATGACTTTTATGTCTTTTGCAATGATATTTGACTTTCAAATCAACAGCATGTCACGAACCTGGTCGACGTCATTTTCTTAGGTTTCCATTTGCATGAAATATTAGTCTAAATTGTGTGTTAATTTTATACAAATAAGAAAAATAGTGAAATTTACAAAAAAATGAGAATAACATGGACTCTTTTGTTTAATCGATTATGTCCCGTTCTGATACTAAATTGATAGTGACCCTATTCCCTGTTACCAATTACCGAGGGTGCTGGGAGGGCGAGTTGCTGAATTATTAAGGACCAACTTTGACGAACATTTGTTTTTAATTTAAAGCGACTTTTATGCCTCTGCTTCGAAATTATAACAGTGTTATTTTATTCAGACGTAGAGCCAAGCCGCGCAACTTCCTTCGTGTAAGCTCTTCTGAATTAATAATATCCATAGTTAACATGTAAAGGCATTAATATTAAAGCGCTTGTTATGCCGGAGCGCAGACCCCGAGTATTATTTTTAATACTGTTCAAATATTTACTTAAAAGCAACATTCACATTTTTGCTTCACAAAACCATGTCGATGGCTTGGTGTTAAATTCAAAATATTAATTCTAACACATCAATAATAAGATAAAAATATTTTTTTGTAATATTCAACTAACTAGGGTAACACATTAAGTTTAAATGGGCCTTGGATTTGACAACACAAGTCTTCACTTTCTTAAATACCGCGCTCGATTCAGGCGGCCCTACAGCGTTCTAAGATCTTTCTTTCACTCAATTTATCCAGCGATACGACGGCCAAATGTAAAGTTATTATTATTCTCGTCTATAAAAGTATCCACATCAGGGAGATTGTTACCAGTATATAAAATTTATTGTATACTGATCGTAGTTAAATGAGAGTTAGGTCGGCTATAATTTTCAATACAACCATCGTCACTATTGTAATAAGTTTAATTAGTCGAGCAATGGTGCATGAGTTATTTAATATTGTTAATGCAACAATAAAACCGTTCTGTTGTACAATCGACGCATGCACGTCGTTTTTTGTACACGTACTATTTACTTTTTACTGACAATGAATTGTGGCGATACGCCCGTAATGTAATTGTTTATTCTAATAATATATATAGAGAAATGGACGTAAAGGTGTTGATGATAGGATATAAAGTCGATCGCAGGTGATATTGCACCGCTTTGTTTACTGGAACAATAGAAAGAAAAAGAAAGCAGAAAATTGAAAGGTCTTCCTCGAGCATCGTAACTAACCCGTGTCGTATTACAATTTATTATTTTCTGCCAGTTCTATGTTGATCTTTTACGCGCATACGGTCTTCGATTCCTAAATCTGTGGATTAAATTATTTCTCAAAAAAACTTTTTTCACCGTTAAATTAACTATTTGATTATTTAAAAAAATCTGTCTCATCAAACGTTAAACATATTTTTTTTTAAATAAATCTTAGTTAAAAATAGAGTTATTTAAAGCTTTTTTTTGGAATATTCAGGTTGAGTAAGACAAACCAAATTTACATTTCTTCAGAGTTACATACAATTAAAATAAAGGAATTGAAATGTTGAAGATCCTTATATTAGTACACGCGGAGAAATATTATTTATAATTAATTTAACACATTATTATCTCTTATGCCACAACGTTTGGTATTTTGCTATCATTTTACGGGTTTCGTTTCTATGTTATTATAAATTGGCGCCTTGTTATTTCTATTTTCCTTGAACAAACGATACGCTGCTCGTGTACGCATTAGACAAATGAGACGTTGAACGAGAACTTGATTTGTGTTTTGTTTTACTCAAATAGAGTTATAAAGAAATTGAATTATACTCGTATATTTATAGAATAAATTTACACTCACATACAAGCCCAGAACAGAGTAGGGAAATTAATTAATCTCAATCTTCCGTCACATAAATTGGTTACAGATATTTCCACTCGACTACTTTTTAGTATAAAAAACTCTCATTTGTCTTCTCTACTAAGACAATAGCATAGAAATATTGCATAAAATTAATTAAGCAAACAACTCAGTATCATTTGAAACAATTCTCGAATGAATGTTTAAGTTGTATCGAGAATTCGAATCGAACCATAATTTTATCGACAACTTTAAGCTCGTTGTGAATGTTGCTAGATAATTTTCGGTATTTGACGTATCATATCGGACATGTTTGCTTTATGGGAATAACGTTTGCAATCATTTGATGTACGTTCGAATAAAAACAAAATGTTTTTTAATCTCTCTACGGTAGCTTCGTCTATGTAAATAAAAGTCAATTACCGAATGGATTAATAACTTCAGAGTTTATTTCACGCTTTACAAACAAGTAAAACTTTAATGAAAATATACGGAAAAGCGTGTATTTTATAACTTTTTATGAAAATAAAAATAATAACTCGTTTTATGAATTACTAAAGTTAGGTAAATGACGAACCTCGTTATATTTTTAAAATATTGTCACATATATGAGCGAACTTTTTCATTAAATAATTTTCACAACCACTCACAGAATCTGTTTGTATATATAAGTTTTTTTGCAGTTAATTAAACTTGTGTAGTATTTATGCTCACTGAAAGGGCGTGCATTCAAACGTATTTTCAACGCACCTAGAAAGAGACACGTAATACTTTCCAGCGCGGACTACTTAACAACTTGTCGGCGTTTAATGCCAGCTATATTCAAAAACTTAATTGGTAGGGGTTAAATTAAAAAAAGACATAGAATTAAAAACTGAACAACGTGAACGCGGTAAACTTTAAGCGGCAACTAATTAAAAAACAAAACGAAAAAGTGGCTCTCTCCGGCGCGGCGCGGGGGAAACTGGCTTTCCCGAATTAAAAGTTACTCGTTTTTTTTAACGCTTTCGTTATCGTCCAGCTAATGAGTGTTAAGAACCTTCGTGTGTTTTGATGCGACATTGTTTTATTTAAGAGTGTTCGCGGCGCGCTGCCTCCGCCTTTGTGGCACAGCGCGGGACGAATTTTTTGTGACGTCATAAAGTTTGGAGCGGATGACGACGGACGTCACAGGCCGCGCTAAAATGTGTCGTGCCCGACCGCCGAGTTTGGACGTCTACCCTACCTTTGTGGAAATGTTAATTATCGAATGTTTCAAAAAGTCGATTTCAGGTTTCATTTTCAGCATGAATTCAACTAACGGGGATGTACATTTAGTGACGAGGGCTCTTGACAATAAATGTTAAAAAAGTCTACTTTCTTTTATAGTTTCACTACAGTTTCAGTTACAATACCATATTGGCTTTTAATTTTTGAACCCTTATTAAAACGTTCTCTTTCGAAGAACGGTATGCTAATCGCTTCGCTCGTCACAGTGTGATGGGCCGCGGGGCGACAGCTCCAACAATGGTCAATGTTTATACTCCGGCCTACATCCTTTGAACACGCATGTGGTCCCGAGGAAACGTACAGTAAACAGAGCTTTCTCGTAATGTTTAATTAAATTAATCAGTAGGTTGATTAGGCGATGGGCCGCGTGTAAACACGCCGCCGCCTCCTTTGATCTCGGCCGCGATTGTTTGAGACGGCGCGAGGCGCGGCGCCGTCGCTTTGTTGCCCAGAAAAACTCCGTTGACACCGATCGACAACTGCGCTTCTCTGTTGGATCATTCTGATCTTTATACATTTACATTATTATTCATAGTAGAGGACTATGAATGATTGGAAAGTGTAATTATTACCTAATACTTCTTTACTTTATAAGAACATGTTCGGTTAAATTTATGAATATCAAAACAGTCCAATCAAAAAAAAAGCAGCAGACTAACTACAACTTACATAATCCTTAGTAACCCTAAGGATTAAAAAACAGCTCTGTATGGCTTAGGACATGCGTTCCACGCTGAGCCTGCAGCCCATTGTTGTCAATTTAGTTTTCACTTAGCTCATAAGAAACTGCTTTTGTGACAACAATAAAAATCTTTTTAATTTTATTTAATAGCTAACTTTACAGCTATTACATAAACATTGTAAGCCTGGGGGTCGTGTGCTTTGCCAATAGTTATTATGATATTGATGATTATTATGGAGGATAAAGCTTTATAACCAAATAATACAAACGATTGTTAATAAACCGTCAGCAACTACGTGACTACTAGTGATGGGAAAGATTAACTACTCCTGGTTGCATAAAAATGTTATTAGTGAATACGAAATTGGTAAAAGACGTTGCTTGAATTAGAGTTTTTTATATTTCCACTAATACTATCGAATACAAGAATTTATTAATTTTAATTGAGTGTTATACAGTTACAGTTTATAAAATTTCACATAGTTGCTTATGAGTACAATAAATTTAATAAAACAGTTGAAAACTTTAAATTAATCTTTCACTGTTTCATTGTCAAGGATAAAATTTATAAATATATGATTTTCTAAGAGATTAGGATTTAAAGATTAAATATTATATTGTAGGTTTTACGAGGAGACAAAATAGGTTATTGTTGGACAACACTAGTAAAGGCGCGCCGGTCGTCGATGCGCCATCGGCAGACGCTGGCCGGCGCCTCAGTACTTTAATGTTCGCTAATAATACATTTTGTTTAACATATAACTGTGTGGCGGCGCAACAAATGCGGGAACAACTGGCACATCACTGGGCGCCGGGATTAAGGTGACCAATGACGATGAAAAATACGGGATATTTATTGTGATGTAAAATTAATTTAATTTTGTTAAATTATCGAGAACAAAATATTTTAGTTTAAGATATTTAATCTAATTTTTGAAGGTATTTTTATCAGTTTTTTTTTTAAGTTGCCATTTAACTATTTCTATAGATGTATTATCGTTTTAGTAAAATTAAATAGCGTTGGCTTAATAAACGATTATTATTTTTAGAACTTGCATTGTTATTTATCTACTTTTCAATTATTTCAAAAATCTATAAAATGCCTAAAGGAAAAAATCTGCCTTGTACAAGTCCCGAAAAAAAAAACTTTTTTTAATTTACTTACAAACGTTGTTATGTTGTTCAAACAAATGTAAGAAAATGTTACCTATTCTTAAGAAAATTATAATTTTGAGGACATTGGTTTACGAAATAAACGACGGAAATTTATATTGGTAGCAAGATATATCCTGCAAAATTTTTGTATATGGTTACATCGAACATTCGTTCTTTATCCACTCTGAGACGGACTACATTATTTTAACCTCAAACAGAGCGCTGGCCGTGTTTATTAACACAGCTATTCTTTTCTAGATAAACAAGAGAACATCTCGCAAATACGTTTGTTCAGGTTGACGCCACACCGCAATTAATCTTTATTTGATTACGTTAAAAATATCAAAATTTACACAACGGATGTATTAATAAAAGCAACGTACATTGATGCATTTGTTAGCTTTAACGATCAAGCTAATTTAATTCGAGAATAAACCCGAAGGAAATGTGGAGCAAATAAAATGAACCGCACGGGGTAATCGAAACTCTTCGTTCTGGATATTAGCACTCGTGTTGCGTGTATTGGGTATCGGATGGCCGTGCAATATTCCCCCTAGCAACACATTATTGCACTGATACGAGCCTTATTTATAAGCGTTTGCTGAGCGGCCGCGCCCGCCCTACGCCCGCCCGCGCAAACTTGCACTACGCAACCGAACTCAATCTATTGCAGCGACGTCGGATACACTCTAGCCGATGATTCATTACAATTTATAATGAATTTGTACATTATTAGACAGATAGTTAAAGCTTACGTCGAATATATCGAATACAGTAGAAGGTTATAGCGGTAATACATAAGTATGAACGGTAACAAGAATTAAGTCGAGAGCTGTCCACGAAATTAAATAAGTGTGTGTTTACTTTGAGATTTCGAGGCGGTAATTTCTCTCAGTTCTCGCCCGTTAGTGTAATTCAAGTCGAGACTTAATGATCCGACCTAATATTAAGTTCCTTATTTAATAATATTGCAATTGATTTAATGGTAATTAGTAATAATTATTGATCGCGGTTGTCGGTAGATATTACCTTACTGCTGTAGGACATCTACCTACAAACATTACATTCAATTCGGTCGTGCTCAGGGCAATTTCACAGGCGGCTGGCGTCGGAGCATCAGTACACTCGTCCATTGTCCCCATAGACAGTAGAGCTAGAGATGGAACATCAAACGTTGCTAACAAACAAAATTCTCGCACCAGTAGACCCTTTCAGATTGACGTCTTAGTTCGCATAAAGCCTCAGCCATTACTTGATCCCCTTTGTAATTCACTTCTTCGATGATTAGCTAAACAATGAACTCGATCTGTTCTCGAATGTTGAGTTTTGAATGACATAATCATTTAACATTTGCTGTTGCAAATAACCGACACAATAAAAGCGAAATAAACAAAATGGAATTGATGTTTATTACTCCGTGTATCCAAAAAAGGTTAGCGATTCTTGATAAAATAAGGTACAGATGTAGAATATAATCTTGAAGTGAACTTGAAGAACCCATAGTTACTACTACTATTTGCTAGATTTTTTTTAAATTTCTGCCGGATGGAGTCGCAGGCAAAAACTCATAATGAATAAGTTAATGTTTCATATATAAATAATAAATATCCTTGTAGAGTTTATAGAGTTTTCAACAGTATCCTAGCATGAAGGAAATATTTAAATCGATTAAACTCTATTCCAACGCGATGCAAGTATAAAATGTGAGCGAGCCTTTCATTTCTGTGGCAAACTGCTATTAGCGTCGGCAAAACGACACATCCTTATTAACCTGTCAAGTTCCTCATTTGGCTTCCATTAAAATTTCAAAGCGATCTTAACCATGGACCTAACCCGATGGCTGAGGTTACGTAACATGATAAAATTTGAAACATGTAATAAAATGAAAGCAGTTATCGACTTTTACTATCGAGATCGTTCTTTTACTTACATTTAAAGCTGCAGACGTCGACGACTAAGATAATGTTTTATAAATACTTCAAAGAACATTCTGGAAATATGGCTATATCGTTACTTAATAGAACTAACAAAGGATAGGTAGACATTACAATCATCCATTTGGTTCATTCACTCATTCACATGTTACTCAGGTTAGTATAAGTTCATCTATGACGGTCCCGACTAACACTGGCACTCACTTTTAAAACAGTAATGTCTCTTGTTAATCATTTTCGATCTTTCCAACGTATATAAATATCATTAGTAAACTTACAGGACAACTCGGATAGCAAATGCAAGAGTACATAAGTCCGAATTTGAGTTAAAAATCATACCATTTGGAATATGGGTATGTATCGAAAAGCATTAATGAACTCTCAACAGTTTGTTCATAGTATCGGAGGCGTACCTGCCCGCCAATCAAAATGCAACCATGTTGCGTTCTCCGCCCTCTTATTGTTCGGGAAAACCTGCCTCAACTCTACAACTGTTAGTTACTAATTACAGTTCTTTATGTAATTTAAAGTTTACATATATTAAACAAACAGGCCATAACAAATCACAAGACATAACGCAAACTTGGAATTGATTCTTATTTTTTTTTTAATATAAATTAAAACTGGAATATCATACTAACAAAAATTTCCTTCTTTTATTTTGAATCAAATTACACTCGCATACCAATTTTCATCCAGTACAGTTAGGTGGTTTCGAAACTTATCCCGAAAAGAATAAAATAGTAAAGCGAGGTACGAACACAGCTATCACCTAGTACCAGATTATTTCATGAAAAACTGAATGAAAATAGAACCGGTATATTCCAAATAAGCCAAACGAACAGAGTTGCTTTTACTAAATGTGATTTCGCAAAATCTAGAGCCGGACAAAGGTTTTATTAACGTCGTTCTATCGTACCGTCCTATAATCCAATCATAATACCTAAAAATTTTAGATGGAAAGGTTAAAAAAAGTATAAAAACCCCGGCTTAACTAATAGGTAGAGGAGGGTGAGATGTGCGCCATTGCCTGCATAAATGCATTAAGCGATGGACGAGAAAGGCACGTATAGCCATCAGCACAAGTACATTTAAAATAAAAAATGTAACAGCCCGAATAAAACTTTGCGTATAACCCAAAATGTATGTGAAGCCTATAGTACAATAAAATATTTATTAATGTTAAACCATGTGAATATACCTATTCATGTTAAATTTTAATCTCATTTCTCTATCCTAGGATTCTTAGTAAAAAATAAGTAAATAACTTTTTTCTTAAGGTTTACTAAACACAATATTTTTTTTAATCCGTTGGTACAGTAAAATATGCAGATTTCCTTTTTTGTTCTATGACACTAGCTGTTGCTCGCAACTTCGCCCGCGTGAAATTAGAAAAACAATAAAAAACATTTTTAAAATCGGTCCAGTACTTTTCGAGTTATTTTAATACATACAAAAACACAAATCTTTCCTCTTTATAACATTAGTATATATGTAATTATAGTTTTGATATAATCTGAGATATGTTAAGTGATTTTTATGTACATATTTGGGTATTATATTACAACAAAATTTTCCAGATGATTCTGGGGAATTTTAGTGATCAGAGCATATTACTTCACCTTGATTAGGAAGTAAGAAGTATTGAAACTTTTCAACCCTTCCATCGTGCATTCATGAGTCTTCAGTTATACGTAAAGGGTTATACTAAAACTTTTAGTACGGAACTGGATATAGACGTTATTCAGAATTTTAAAAACTGAAAGAATAGCAATCTGGTACCCCCATTGTTTCGCTAAAATCAAAGTAAACAGTTTATTACGCGTGTATTTATAGGAACGGTGGGAAAGGTTTTCTTTTCCACACAATTCAGTATAATGTAGCATTTATAATAATACAATATATTACGTGGTTAAATATCCAGTAGAACCAGGATAACTCAAATCTCGGTAACTTAAAAAAATAATATTCCTTTCCCATCAAGCCCAAAACCTCTACATCATAGACCCTTGATAACTTAAAACCTATATAACTTAAAATATTTCGTGTTTCCCTTGGACTTTAACTTATCGAGGTTCTCCTGTATATTACTTTTTTTTTTCTCATATTTGGGTTAACATCCCTTAAATTCACATATCGATGAAAAGAATAATAAAAACGTTTGAATAATCCCCATGATCTTGTCAGACCAAACATGTCTAGGCTGTGTTGCTAAATAGCCTTTTACCGTGCGCTCTTATGAGTTTAAAGCGTATGCTAAGAAATATTCTGCAGGCTGGCATTATACGTATTAGAAGAGTAAAAAACGTATTAAAACAGATGTATCAATCAATCTTACTAATCTTACTAATATTATAAATGCGAAAGTTTAGATGGATGGATGTTTGTTAGAGTTTGTAGCCTAAACGGCTGAACGGATCTCGATCAAATATGGCATAGATGTAGAGGATAGTCTGAAAGAACACATAGGAACTTTTGTTTTTTTGAACTTCACGCGGACGGAGTCGCGGGGGAAAGCTAGTAGTAATAATAAAGAAGAAAGATTTACATTTTTTGTATGTAGCAAATAAACTCAAAAACTACTAGACCGATTTAAAAAATTGTTAAACTATTAGAGGGCTACATTATCATTGAGTAACATAGGTTATTGTGTACTCCATGGTTTTTTCAAATTCCGCGCGGACGAAGTTACGAATATAAGCCAGTTTTCAATAAATTAAATCTTTTGTTAGAATATTAATCCTTTTCACTAAAAAATATGACATGTATATGTGTATATACATAAATTCTTTGAATAATCTACTTATTTAACTTATGATTCATCTAGTCGTATTTTACGTTCTCTTAGACTTACACATGGTATATGGCATTTTAATTTTTGTATTCTTCAAATTGGAATATGTCAGCAAAACGTAAGTTAATTACTCATTCCACTACCGGCTCGGCATTGTTCTTTAAATGATATATTAAAATGAGTTCTTTGTTAACACAAATCGGTATTACAACGTTGAGTACCAGGTGGATTCCCCGCGGTCGAAACAAACAGCGACGCATGCGACATGCTCCAGAAATTTCGAATTCTTAACAAGTCGTTACAATTGCCGGCATTTGCATTCTATGAAATAATAACTGTACATACTGATGGGAACAAAAAACTTTCACCGAGTGTATATTAGCCAAAAGGGACACATTCCGTAAATACAAACGCTTAAATACTTAACAACTTTATGTTAATTTAAATGTAGAATGAAAATAGATTTTTTAATACTACTAGTAAAGTGCTTTGAAGTTTTTTACCACTTTACTTTCATCGATAGTGAATGTATGTATGTTTACTACATATTAAATTGGTTTAAAACGATCCTAAATTTTACTGACGCTTAATTCGCTAAGCTGAAGTTTTAGGTTCGCAGATAGTGGATATTGGCCGCTAACAAGTCATTGAATTACATATTTATTATGTTACATATATCGTAACCAATTTTAACTTTGTGAAACATTCAAACGTGAGTCAAAGTTGCGTACAGAACCATAAAATTTAGTATGCGGTCGTTACCGTTGGTCGGTGTAGAGCAAGACGGGTCCCCAAACGGGGCGCAACGTACGAGCACGTATGCCATGTCGTCGGAGCGTACCTCGGACTATACGGGGCGCCGTGCCACGGTGGCCCTTGTAAACAATTTCAATCCAATAAATGCTACCGAACAATGAGCCGGTCGATCACGAAAAAATCATCTACATGGCGGTCGTGCGCTGGAGTTTCACGAACCAAAACGGTAGTCGTGTCGCTCAGCTCGCCAGGGCTGACAACTGTCGCCGGCCTCGAACATCTTCATATCAGACGATTTTAAGCAACAGGTTATACTGATCAATACAGTCAGACAGATAAGGTATTTGATATTTTCATTAACACGTAGTAAGTGATATTAAGTCTAACTTTAATCCAATAGATATCTTATGTGGATTTACAAGTGGCTGAATAATATTCGACCAACTTGCTTTTACATTTCACTTATAACCTCTGTGGGCTATTGACACACCCATTACAATTAGATTGTTTTTTAGCAATAGGCATAAAGATAAGCACAATATAGTGGCAACCCTATTACCGCAGTCAAGTAAACACGTCTACCATCCAGTCTAGGCTATCGGATAAGATGGGCACATGTTACATTTAGTGTATAAATATTAAGATACAATATTTGAATTACAAGCAAATAACGAATTGCATATTTTTTGACAGTATGAATAGAATAGAAATAATATTCATTTAGTTATTATCAATCTACAATTTAAACAGTTATTGAAATATGTTCCAATTATTAAAATATGTACCTCATATACGCTAGTCACTAGTTAATATCAATTTGACATGTATAATTTGACTAATTTTGACAAATATTTGCTTAATTGCAAACAACAGATTTCTGTATTTCACCAATTTCATCATGCCATAAATTATTATCAATTAATAATATAATTTGAATGTTCTGTTACTATAAAAGTAGATATCACAAACAATAGTTACTTAAAACATAATTCAATTATTCCATCCATTTGACACTCAAGAATATGAATAGAACATCACACTTTTTAAAATGGGTCAAGTTTTTTAAACAGGAAGTTCAATGTAACGAAGAACAAATGTATTGAAGAATAATATTACCCTTCTTTTAGTGACAAAAATACCACACAAGTTCAAGGCTGGGATATTACCAATAGAAGCGCTAGTCGTCAGGATTTTACTTGTCATTAAAATAAATTGGCCAATTCCGGTCGTCGCTTGTTCGTTTGTTATCTTATACTATTAAAAAAATTGGAATAATATACATTTGAGAGAGACGCTTAAGAGCTAATTGGATTGAAGTTTTTAAGTGGTCCCCTAAGTGTAGATTTACAATGATAAATCTACAGTTAAGTTCTTTTTAGTGGCCGATTAACAACCCTTAGCTTGGAGATAAAAAGAAGGTGAATTTCTTCCTAATAGTAATCCTATTTCGTCTCAAATTCGTTTAATATTAATTCTAACAAATCGTACGGCTGCGTATGCGTATACAAAACACAAGGGCTATAATATTTTATAAAGTATACAACAGTTTAAATGATAATTTATACGCTATTGTTATTCATTGATGTTATTATATGTATATTTTCCCATTGTTTCAAATCAGGGCATATTTCATGCATTTAATGTATAAGGGCGGTGCACACAGCGCCACTGTACGATAGCTATCGCGTGAATGTACGTAACTACTAAATTATAATGCAAAATCAATTAATATATACTGCAAAACATATATACACTATTAGAATTAAATTATGAAGATTATAGACGTTATTTAGATTGATTGCACCAAATTAAAGTTATAGTAGTTACCGTGAGTTTCCATTGCAGATTTGTTATCTCGATTTTTTTTTTTAGAATGAAAGGAATAACAATATGGTATCGTACGAATCATGCGTTAGTGAAAACCCACGTTTAGAAATACATCGGCGAGTGTAACAATAACGTTGCAGATTTTAACATTTCAAATGCAGCTTGAGTGCCGCGAAGCAAGACGGATGATCCATTTAAATATATCACACGAATATATGAATTTAACATCGAAGTTATTTATTGAAAACGGCTTTGTTTTATTCATTGACAGTGAATTTGAAACATTTTGAACTAATGTGGGTGATACATTAACAGATGCACAAAAGTAGTGTTAGTTCTATTGTAAAGCTTCTGAACTAAGTGATGATATTGCATTAGTCTCTAAGTAGAGTTCAAAATTTCATACAGTTACAAGTGTACTTATACTAATAGGGACTCAAACTTTGTGCGCGTGTGTTTTTTTGTGATTTTTTGGCATCGTCTTCGGCTATCATCAGTCCAGCTCACTATTAAATTTAGGCCTTCCTTAATGCTATAACGATTTTTTAAACACGAAACGTTAAAAACTTAACGCGGTTAATTCTTTCACAAAAACTTTCCAAATCAGATAAACGTATCATTCTTATTAGATTGTAATAAATAATTTTTATCATATGTGTGGGCAACAAACCTAACATGTCCTTATTGTTCGGTTCGTTTGTAAGTGTGATTCGTGTGTTGTAAATATACAAATCGCGCGCACGCACACATACGTCATCGCCGTTATTTTTATTTAAGACGGAGGTCGCGTGTCGTCGTCGTAAAGACAAATATAGAAACGCTAAAGATTTGTTGCCTATATTCGTACATCGCCCTTAGTTCAGTCCTTATCCTTAAGTCTCATTTACTTAACACAAACTTAATTGTTTTATCATTCTCTTCTACTTCTAGAAACATTAATTTGACTACAATTTAATAAAAATTATTTTACAATAAAACTTGAGTTTTTCAATTTAAAATTAGTGAAGGTAATCTCTATTAACATAATTTAGAATTACTTAATCACCGAGATACGCTCAAAGCGAGTGAAGGCAGGACTCAAAAAAGCTATGCTTCGCTTATAACCGCGAGTTGTGCAAACAGTTCTGATTGAAATTTGAGTGCACACCACCTCCACATACGAGTACATAACATTATTTTCCAATGAAAACAGAGTTTTACTGTAATGGGTTTCTTCTCATTTTATTTTGACGTTAGTGTTTTACTATTCCAAACTCAAACTACAGCATTTATTTATGTAAACCCATATACTAATATTCAAAAACACTTAAAGAAACCAGACCCCGTGGCATACGTGGCCTATCGACCAAACATATTGGATTACGCCAAACAATAAATAAAGCCCCTAAAATATTTTAAATGCAAATACCGGGTATTGTTGCTGTAACGAGGCTTGCCAAATCACAATATGAGGTTGATTTATAATCTCAACGCTCCGCTTACCTCCTTCATGGGAGGGCCGTAAAAACCCTTCCGAAATGCAACGTACCCACCGCCGCCCAAGTCGTGCCCTGTACCTCCATTTAATACAAGCTAAATTCATACTTATTTTCACTGAACGTATGAATACTTTCCTTTATACCTATTCCGATACAATTCTGACTTTTTGCAGAGGTTAATTGGTCAGTTTTTGAGAGGAAGGTGTACGTAATTCATAAAAATTCAAACCGTATCGCGCAATACGAAACTGTCCCATAAAAATTTCACCTCATTACGATCATTTGTTTTAAATATATCGACCATTATTTCCCAATAAGAAAAAATGTTTTAAGATATTTTAAGGGCTAAAGTTATATATAGAGAAAATCTAATTATATCCCATTAAAAAATGTATACCCACGCTGTTACTAAATTAAAAAATCTTTGTTGCCGTAAGCGGTTGACTTGGTATAGCGGCAATGACACCGCCGCTCGCGTATCGCTAAACAATAGGGTCCCCCATACGATAGAAGCAAGCTAATGTCATTAGTGAACTAATCACGAGCCGCCGCTGGACCGAGGAAATTCATTAATATCCTGCCTCAACGGCAAACAGATGAAAAAGTAGAGGCTACACGAGAGGAGGGCGCACAGGGTGGCTACTAGGGGTGGCAGGTCCGAATTTTTTCCCTTCAATTTTTCACGTGTAAATTCCTAAGCGTAAGGCTTTCAAATTATTGAGGCGCCCAGTTTCCATAGCGGAATGCCGGTGATTGAGTGTCGGGGCCATTGTTATTTTACTCACACGTTCCGTTTTATTTTTCTTTAATACGATCACGTTTTAATCATCCCTTTAACGACGAAATGGCAAATTATACGATATCCCTTTATAACACCGGCATATCAGCTGAATTACAATTTAAATTTCAAATATTTTTAATTCGATTATAATGATCCCACACTTATACTTCTTTTTTAATTATGTACTACGTGTAAAAATGTATGCATTGCGACAATTTAAATTTGTAATTCACGTAGCCAAGTGTTTGTAATGAATTTAGGTCTGATGTATATATATATTGATTATCGCTGATAACATCATCATTTACACTAACGCTGACCTGAGTCATGTGGACTTTATTTTTAATATCTAACAATCTTTGTTGTAAATTGAATTATTATTATTCTTTGTAGTAATTTTTAGTGTAAGGGATATGTTACTATAGGAAGAATATTGTAAAAGTTGATGGTACATCTTTAGCTACTTTAAATTATAGACGGTAGTATGTATAATATTTACCTGAGAAGAAAGAAATTGATTATTACATTGGCAAAGTATACGAGTTCAAATGGTGTAATTTTTATACACATCTAAGAAGAAGTGTAACTTAATTGTTGAATCGTCTAAAAATCTAAAAATATTAGGTATTCACTTACATATATTTTTTAACATATAAGGTGGCAAACGAGCAAGCGGCCACCTGAATCCACCGACACGGAAAGCGACCGCTGTCCATAAACATCCGCAATTGCAGATGCGTTGCCTACCCTTAATTGACGGAGGAAGAGACGCACATAAAGAGGACCTTTCCCCTTCCCATGCGTCTCCTCCACGGTCAAATCCACTTTTCTTTACCATCCTTTCCTCTGGAGAAAAGGGTGGAAAGGAAAAGGGACTAAATTTAGGCCTCCGGCACCACACTCATCAGACGAAACGCGGAATTGCTTCCACTTCACGCCTGTCTTCTGTATGGTCGTGGTATTACACCGGGCGAGCCGGCCCATTCGTGCGAAGATGTTAAAGCGGGCTCTACCACTGTTGAATAATGATGCTAATAATGATGATACATGTTTTGTTCAACTTTATTGTGAATGTAAAATTTCATGTCTCTACAATGAATGTGTGAAGCATTTATTCACCGTTTGCTTATTGACAAATCCCTTCTGAATTAAAAAAAAAATCAGATCGATCAGTATTATTTAAAGCTTTCGTTCATTATTGACTATATAATCCTTTTAGACATGTTGCTAGTAAATTAAAAGACGTTAAACAAACACTGCATGAAATTGAGGCGGGAGAGCATGTAGCGTAAAAACGACACACTGATTAACAAAACGCGATCCACTCGCAGTCGGCGCGGCGCCGGAGAATCGGTCGGGAAATAATCGAGAGATAGGTAACGAACCGGTGCGGAAATTGCGCGATTTGACGCCATTTTAAAAGGTGTCGACGCGCCGCCGGTATCGTCTGATCTTCGTTTTTCGCGTTCAACACTTGTCATACTTCCCGGAATGCATTTTTTACGGTAGCAATTAATTTACAGCACACGCACTACATGCACCTATAGTATTTTTTTTATAGTTGTAGTAATCTACTAATTTGTAACGCACAGAAATTTGCGAGACAAAATGTTTTATTTTAGAAGTCCCTAATATGAGCTACTGTATTTATTTATTTACTCATCATCTCCCCTGCCTTATCCTACTCCCGTAGGGTGGGCGCACCGCATTTTTGTCCTCCAAATAACTCTATCATCGGTCATCTCAGTCATCACCCTTCTTGATCATGTCACTTTCACGCAATACATCTATATTTAGGTCTACCTCTACCGGTGTACCCCTCCACATTCATAACTAACGTCCGTCTTGTTACATGCGATTCAACCCTTCTCATAACATGCCCATACCACTCTAACCTTTTACTCCTTATTTTCTCAACTACTGGGGCTATTCTCAAACTTCCTTTAATATACTCATTTCGTATCTATTTATTTTATTTACTAGCATTCATAAACAAAAGTAAGTAGCCTGTTTAGGCTACAAACTCCAACAAACATCCATCCATCCATCTAAATTTTCGCATTTAAAGTATTAGTAAGATTAAAATGGTAGACTTACAGCTAAATAATATAATTAATAGATATGTAATAACTACACTTCTATCTATAAGTTGAAGAGGGCCTGTCCTACCAAATTGTAAATTATATGATAACCAGCCATCGTGTAAAAAATGTGATAGAAATATCGGATTTTGTTCCCTTATCTGACAGTGGCGTCATTTTTAAGCTATCTGAACCTCTATCATCCAGTGGTGGAACAGGCCCTAAATTTGTTAATGCAACATAGCTCATTTATCAGGGAATCGTGCGGATTCCTATTTTTTTTAAGAGTTTATTCGCATTCGTATACTCGCTTAATGCAGCCACACATCAGGGATGATTTTATTATATTTTAAATCAACAGAATCAATCGGTCAAACAAACACCACCAGTTGTGACCATTGTTTGCCAATGTAACGTGTATTAGTAAATTGATTAAAATGTGCAACGTATCAGTTACATTTGACGAATTTGATATTCGTCGAATGTAATTAAATGTACAATACGGACAAATCGTTAGGATTACACTTATAATAATAGATCACTAATTAATTAAATGGATCACAATGTTTTGGTTGGAAATTTCGATACAATGGAATATTAAGTATTACAGTTTAATTATAACATTACTAGCTGTTGCCCGCGACTTCGTCCGCGTGGTATTAGAAACATACGAACTATATAAATAACAAAAAGCTACGTATCCCTCGGGAATCGATCATTTCTCGGGGATGAACCTTATCCCATGTGTACTCCAGACTTTGCTTTATATCTGTGCCAAATTTCAATAAGATATGTTGAACCGTTGCAGAAGGATTGAGTAAACATTAAAAAACTAAATTAATGAATCCCATAGGAACCGTAACTATTCCCGTTGTGTTCTTTCAGACTCTTACTTTACTCCCATAAAAGTTGGAATCAATAGATTCGTAGTTATAACTTTGGGATTGAAATATCAAAAAAACAATAACGAGTTACTGAACCAAAAGAAAAAATGAAAGTTTTACTACTACAGTTGTACATAACCAATTTGGATTTTGCAATTATTATTGTCATCACTATATTCTCTACGCTATATTAATTGCTAGAATTGTCCCCATAAATTAGTTAATAATTAAATAGTAATTGTAGTTAAGTTCGTTAAATTTTATTTAAACCGAATATCGATTGTTTATAGTTGTTCGCTAGGCGTGTTTGTTTCGCCACTATGATCCCCGTCTATTAAGTACGGCATTTGCCTTCATACAAATTTAATTTGATACTTTACATACGTCATTTATCAAACTAATCAATCTTATTTAGACAAACTATATTACACGTGAAATAAATAAAAGAGGTTCTTAATTTAAACGTGGTAACTGTTCATTTAACAAATAATTGCTGAGATGGAGGCAAGTAGGAAAAAATGTTTGTATCCGAGACCTGGAAAGTGTCTCACAACGTTTAGCATTAAAAACAATTTAAACAGAGTTTCGAACCGTCATTGCTCCTACGTGAATATTTTCGAACGCAGGCTGCAGTTTTTCGCGCGTATGCAAAGTTGTGACGGCTTTCAGAATTAGAAACGCGAAACGAATTGCCCACTGACTGCGGATTGGGCAAGCTCGATGTGCGACAATAGGAGTAATAATGGAAATTTATCGTTGTTTCCATTACATCGTCACTTGAACATTTTCATACGTCACTGTAATTAAGAGCTGTCGCTTTGAAAATGCGGAAGGCAGAAGACCGTAATCTGTGGAAGGTATTCGGGAAGGCCTATGTCCAACAATGGGCAGATAAAGGCTGTTGATGATGATGTTGCTTTGAAAATCGTTTTATTAATGAATCACGTGTTTTAAAATAGCAATAAAACAAGCTGTCTTAACCGTAGCATGTACCTTTGCGTTTTGTGTCATACTTGGCAGTACGTACTCCTAATCTACTTTACATATTACATTAAGCCCGTTAACATCTTACCAATCTTACTATTATTATAAATGCGAAAGTTTAGATGGACGGATGTTTGTTAAAGGTTCATACAATTAATACTTTGCTGATCGGATATCGAAGAAATTTGGCATAGATATAGAGGATATTCTGGAGGAAGACATAAGCTACTCACTTTTGTTTTTCAATTCCATGCGGACGGAGTCGTGGTTGAACGGTAGTACTTCTATTAAATAGCATGTCATATTAACGAGAGAGAGATAGTCAAAGAGTTAATGTTATTTAAGTCAATCACATATTGAATGCGACATCCTCATTAATATTAAGTAGTCTAAGCTTACACCCACTCTAAGACGTCTATCGTATCTCTGCACTTGCACTAATTTGGACAGACATTTTGCACGTTACCTTTCTCTTACGAATATATTAGAATTTACTTAGACACACTGTTTTAATAAATACATCACATATGCCGTCGTCTCGATATTCTTATCCATGTCACTTCCATTTCAGTGAGTATATATTCAAGAAAATTACTAAGCGCTACATTTTGTCTTATGAAAATGTTCTATGAAATGTTTTAAACTCCGACCATCTCAAGCAGAGCCTTAATAAATGTCAGATTTTAAAAAAAAGTTTTAATAAATAAAGCGAGCGCGGAAAACTGATTTGAACATTATTGAAACAATAATAATTAACTACAATTTGTACAGTTTTAAGTTATATATATATAGTTACAAAAAGGGAACTTTGTCAGCAATACAGTTCTATTGTGAACAAGAATAATAAGACCTTATATTTTCAATTAATACTATTATATGATGTTTTCTTAACATACGTTTTAAAAATTTCGCCAATGGAAACCCACAGATAGATGTCAGTGAAAGCAGAACTTGTTAATTTAACGCTATCCACCGACACCCATGTGGTGCGTTTGTTCTCCACTGTTGCAAATGAGTAGGTATTAATACTTTAGGTTCGTTGCACTGCTAAAGCGTATTTATCGTGCGGAAAACAGACTGGGACCTGGGAATACGAGCAACGTAGGTTAGGCCCGGCCGCGAGAGGGCGCGAAGTGCATAGGGCTGTCATTTATTTCAAGCAATACGTTATTTTTATTAGAGTACATTTTGAATATAGGATTTTACACAATAGTAGTCCTACTGTAGGGGTAAATTTTGAATTTAACTTATACAGATTCGAATTAATTTTTAATATTACTGTAAATATTTGTTATGTAATACTGTTATGTAGACTTACTAGATGCCATGTTAAGAGGGGTGTTACAACCATGAAAGACATGGTTCGTGTGAGTTTCAAATAAAATGTCTACGCAGTAAATTCAGCATTGTAAGCATGTATGTAAGATAGTGCGGGCGGGTAATACTCTCAGAGACTTTACAAGCGCTCAGTGCCGCAGAGGCAGCCCTGATTCAATGAAGTACGCCGGTATCGCATACTTGATACTATCATAATGATTATTAACATGTGAAGGTCCGTACCAGGCACCACCACCCGCGCTGTATATGTTTGACATACGTCAGTTATTTTAATATAGGCAATTAGAGGTTCCCAGTGGGATAGGTCCGCTCCATCGCCAAGTTTTCGATTAACAGTCTGCGGTTGTCTTTAAGTGGATTTTAAATTGCTCGCCGGATCGATTGCGCCGACTCGCGACTCGGATTTGTTGTTGTTTGTTGTTGAAATACCGGCCTTGTTCAGCACTGAACGTAAGGCTCAGTGGGCGAGAGTTCCGTGTCAGTACAACATTGGAAGTTAGGGCTCGATTCTAAAACACAATAGATCTACACTGCCCTGAAAACACATTGACATTGCTCCTATTCTTTTCATGGTTTAGAGTAATCGCTTCTTTTAAGTGCGTTAAATTTGATGGGTTCATATCAAATCTTCAATTTCTAATATAGATCAAAATAAAAAAACTTTAACACTACTTTACTTTTATGCCGCTCTTTGTAACTAAAGTGTAAGTATACATGCTACGTGAGATTGGTAGATGCGTAGGCCTGCGTCTAAATTCAAATAGATATACCGTAGCACCGCTGCTACGCTTCTTTTACATTACGCTATAATATACTTTCTTTCCATTCAATTTAGTATTAAATCAGATCTTATGCTTCGTTTTTATTCTTGACTATGTTTCTTAATGGAATGATACTTAATACCTTTGTGGTGGTAAAGGTTCGCAAGATCTATTGTTTAAGCCCAATTTAGAATGCGCAATCGATCTTATTTTTTTTTAATTGCAAAAATCACAATTTCAACTGTAAGACATGATGTTTTTTTGTCAAACAATCCTGGTAATTTTTCGTGAATTTACAGAATAGGATATAAAAATAATCTTAGAGTGATTTTCCTCCTATAACGTTTGTCAAAAATAAAAGCAATTAAAAAATGTAATAAAATGTTTGAATAAAATTAAACACCTAATTTAAATTATTTGTGGGCATATTTGTTATTGTTAACTATAACTGAATATCCAGCTATCTCGTACCTTCCGAGCCAGGGATTTCTAAACGGGGTCACTTATTAATCTATTGAACTCAATGACCCGATTCAAATCACTTGTGAGCAAATGTAAATTTCTAGTTTTCCAATAACAACACAGAATGTTGGCGATTCGAAAGCTTTATGAATTGTAAGCTTGAATAAATCAATCGTTTAACAACAATTTTGAGATAGATATGTTTAATATTAACTGTGACGTACATAAAGCATGAAGTTAACAGGTAATCTTGCGAGGGAATAAAGCACTTAAGCCACGACAGTAGCGCGAGTGTAAAACCTTAAGTGCGGAAAGCCATCCATTAGTGAGGAATTACATCGTGGTGGCTCGCTGGCACACCAGCTTTGTCTTGTCGAGACAAGTTAAAAGGCAAAGAGGCTCCTTTGGTTAGTTCGAATTTGTATATGCATATAGTTTGCTTTAAAATAAATATAGAAGTGATATCCGAATACAAGTAAATGAATTAAACAAGCATTTGCCCGCGACTTCGTCCACGCAATCTTAAGATTAAAAGTAGGCTATAATATGCCTATCCATGTCAGCTACCCTCCAGTGAAGGTCACCCGAGATCACCCGGAACAAACGCGGTATGCAGACAGACAGACAGTAATGTTTTAAATGTGACTTACGTTATCAGCATCGCAAATACATCATCTTCCCGAAATCTGGAATTTTTCTTTTGTTATTACAAACAGACACTCCAATTTTATTATATGTATAGATTACTTCTTTACACTTAGTTATTTAAGCTAGTTAACGGTAGAATTCAAAGGCTTAATAATGAATTTCGATAATATTGAACCTGCGAGTTGAGATTGGAAATAATGTGGTAAATAAAAAGGGTAAAAGGAAAGGTAAAAACGTTTTTAAAACCTAGAAACTTGCCGGCAACACATTTGTATTCTTTGTAGGTGTTGATATTTTAAGCATTTTTTTTAATTTTTAATTTTATAAAAGTATCTTATTATGCAAATTTTTATACATAAGTTTCCATATTAATTGATAATTCTAAGCTACTGCACATTCAAAGCCGATAAAACTAAAATTACTAAAACTAATGTATTCTTAAGAAAAGTGTACGTTGAAGTCTAGTTTAATTATTGTAGAGGGCGGGCTAAGACAGCTATCGCCAAAAATAACGAGGATGCCAACGTCCGCTGTTTAGTCGACAGCGTGACGTTAACGGCGTTCCTGACGTTAATATTCATATAGAAAATATTAGGCGGGCGCGGGTAGGGGGGTGGTGGTGTGCGAGGCGCGAGGGGCCGGGGGCTCGGGGCCGGCGATCGACGGCCCCCAGCGCCGGCGGCCACTCCAACACGCTCAGTTCGCCTTTAATGAACTTTATGTCACCGTCCCGAATAAGAGAACACTTCTTTGACGGCTTTGTTGCTATCGTGTATTAGTTCGAACAAAGACCATGTGTGAAGTCACTTGGAAAGGGGGAATGCGAGCGGGCACTTTTGCCTTTTCTTATTGTTTTCGCTTTTTGCAAAGTCAAATGGGCCGTTGGGAGGGAATGTTTGATGCATGTACGGTGCACCGCGATGCGGCCGCAAGCACCGCTGCGCTTCTTTGCCGCGGATGCATTATAATTTTAATTACGTCTCATTTAATTGTCATACCACCACAAATAAGTGATATACTGGTACAAAAACGTTTGAGCATTTAAACTTTTATACCCTACCGATTTAAGTAAAATAATACCTTGTCACAGCAATAAAATATTCACACTAAATTAGGCATAGCTCTTATGTTGCCAATTTCTAATTACTGATTTCTAAATTCGACTATTACTCTTCGCGGGTTTTCTCAAATATTAAAATGAATCTTTTCGGCTAATACTCTTTCATTAAATGGACACTGGATTACTGTAGCGTTGATTTGGCTATAATATGGCAGAAACAGAAGTGTTCCCGTCTATGTCCGCAAAGTCTTGAAGATTTCTTATCAAACGGACATAAGGAGCAACATTATAAGTATTGTAAATTGTCGTTTTATACTTGTATTGAAATAAAACATTTAAAGAGAAAAATCAATCTTACGAAGCAAAAATAGTGTAGATTCTAAACTGCTGTCCTATCGGAAATTGACAGTAGTTATATCTAATACAAAAGACTCTTTTAGCATCAATGTCAACTCTTAGACTAGACAAAGGCGTCGAGCGTCTAATCTGTATTGTCTCTGATGTCAAACGGAAACAACTAAAGGTATTGCTTTGCTCCATAATGGATTTAAAAGTCATAAGAGACTATTGTGATTCATCACGCAGACGAAGTAAGAGACTCATATATTTAGCTATTCTTGGAGAGGTGAACGTCCAGTAAACACGCTTTTAGTTAAACCATAGCACAACTGTTGTGCGATTGTCGATTGTTTCGCAGCCAATTCACCAGTTTCGTTGCACAACTAAAATTCGAGTCGTATGCGCACCCCCATATAAACAGATAGAAATCAAAGCGCGTCGAAACAACGCCTGCTCTAAGTGTGTGATACTTGTTGTGTGTAAAATAGTAAACAGATTCTTATATGTATGTCTACAATGTTGTGAAAAGAAAAGATTTTTTTTTGTATGAAACTAATTAACTCAAAAATTACTAGACTGATTTCAAAAACACTTTCATGATTAAAAAAAATTATAAAGCTTCATCATCATATCGAGTTGTTAAATATCATTTATTAAAACTCTAGTTACTTTAGTTAATATAACTCAAGCCCGATGGAAGATATTTAGTCCGCCATCATGCAACGGAATACATTCGGCCGACTCTACGCTGACGAATTAACAAATTTGACTTCACGAACTTGCGTGGCGCACACCTCTCGTAGGCGGGGGGCAGCGGGTGGAGGGTGCAAACCCCCTACGGTAAGGGGGTTGGCAAGCGCCGTTAGATCGATTGCTATCGTTGATATTATTCTGTGGTAATTAGAATCAGCGTAGCACTGCGACTTGTTATGTGGCCGAACGACGGGTTCGCGAAACGCCGGCCCTGGCCGCGCGACCAATGCATTAATAAACAGTTCGGGGCAATGTCTGTTATTAGAATATTTTTAGTGGAAACATTATAAAAACCTTTTAATGAAGTGAACCAAATACTTTGTGATAAAAATATGCTTTGTAAATAAAAAAAAATAGTAAAGTGAAATTAATTTAGATTTTGGAATAACATACACAATTTTCACCCAAAATAATAATAAACAATTTTACTCACTCCTAAAACGCTCAATAATGATAACCTAGTAATTACTATTACTATATACCTACTAATGTAATACTTTCTCATGATTTTTGTTTTACACAAATTGTGTGTAATCCTCCTTAATATGAATTAAAGCACCATGTGCAGTTTATGACGTGTTTTTTCAGTGTTCGGTCAGTGACCGTCTCAATTGTGTGTCGGTATGTATCACAGATTGCGTTCGATATACGACCCCTCTACCATCATTGGGTCACTGTGTCGTGCGATGTCTCAGTTCAGCGCCAGGGGCGATCACACAATGATACATCGTGGCAATGTAGTATACTAGATGGTGCAATCAATTTTAATCGAATTTTTCAAAATGCTTTTATAATTTAAAATCACACAAAAACTGTAAAACTGTAGTGTCAAGCAATAATTAACATAGAACCGCCTAAGATAAAATAAACCATCAAACTAAATCTAGTTTAAATCAAACTCAGAAAACTGATGAATTAAGTATTGAGATAATTACATATGCGAAAAAATGGTCAAATGTTTGAATTTCACCATTCATTTTACATTTATTCGCGTAGAGTAACACACTTCCGGATTAGGTATAATGTATTAAATTATGTGAAAACCTTTCAATAACATAATCACTAATAGAATTATTGTATTGTTGCTACAATAATGCAGCTGCAAGCGTAATTATTAATTACATACCAGTTATGATAGTTGCCACATTGGAATTAGAGATTACAACCAAACAAAATAATAGAATGTAATTATTATTTAGAACGAGTAATACATAATTTTGTAAAGAAACTTATAAATTAAGAAGTATGTTCAAGATCAATAGACGCTTCATCTTTTTTGGATCCATGTCGCGGAGAATTATTCCGGTAGTAAGTGGCAATTCCGCTCGGCGATCGTCGCTACAATATTTTTCTTTCAACGCTTTATTGCATTTCTATAATCGTGTGTTAATTGCTGCTCCAGTGCTGACAATAGGTAACGCCTTAATGAATCGGGGCGGGGGCGGAATAAAAAAACACAGGAACCCAATTGTATTCGCTAACACATTAAAAATTAATTCAATTTTATTTCTGAACAGCCCGATAATTGTTCCGGTCGGAGTTGTTTTTTGTTCAGTATATTGGCGTGTGTTTTTAATGCTTAAGTATTTTAACATCGTTGACAATCAACGAACGAATGTAATATGGTTTCGAACGATAATAATTGATTGAATATTATCATTATTAAACTCTGACGGAAGAGCTAATTTAAAAATGATATACCTACATATTCGGTTTATCGACGAACAGTGGAAGTGTCATCGAGGGAGTGTTAAGTACTTGAGCTATCGCAATGACACTTCGTTTGCAGAATTATCACATGTCACCGATACAAAGCAGGGAGAGCAGCCGGCGGGGTGAGATGCGCCGCTGC
>NW_013525247.1:708278-740440 GCF_000836215.1 Papilio polytes | reverse complement strand
ATTCAGATATGACGGCTGATAGAGATGTATGGAAGTGCAGCACATACTGTGCCGACCCTCCGTAAGGGATATGGGCACGTGGATGATGATGATGCTAGAAAATTGAAATTACAAAGAATTAAAAAAAAGAGAAAACAGAAGATAAGCACTAAGTGGGAGCAAATCTGCTTCCTCCTACCTAACTTTAGTCCCGTTTCCTCTCTTTTTACTTTTATGAAGGGAAAGTGGGAAGTGGTCGCCTCCCCATTTTGACGAATTTAGGTGGCCTTATGCTCAATTATAGTAGTTAGATATGTTTTTTTATGTTTAGTTACCTTTAAAACACTTCTCTATAAATTTGTTTTATTACAAAGTGTTAGATTAATCTCACTAATTCTGTCTGAAACGGATAAATTGAAAAAACCCCCGCCGTTAGTTACGGCTTGTGCTTCTTAATATTAAAAAATCGTGTAATTCAATTCACAAATTCTAAAAGTTTATAATATTAGTAATAAATAAAGAAACGGTAATGTAATTTGTCGAAACAATTCAACTATGAAAAGGAAGTGATCTCCAATTGTATTAATATTAATATATTGAAATAAAAAGGCCGTTAGCACATACACTTAATATGTTTGGAAAAGTAAATCGAAAATAAGCAACTAAGTACAGAATAATCATTGCATAAACGCCTAAAGAAACAAATTGTTAACCATAATTTCCTAATAAAAATAGAGTAATGTATCTGTACAAATATTACAGCAATTAAAACGTAAGGTAAGCAAAGCAATACACGCGGTGTTTTGCCGGAATCCATTAAAGGTACGAATGAGGAATCAGGCCTTAGCAAATTAAATAAGCGCTTGTTTTATTTTTATACTGTTTGTTTACTTTTCACCGCCGAGAATACTGCTAAAGTTAATTGCCAGGAACAAAGCTCGACGTATTTTGTTATAAGAAAAACGTAATAAAAAGCTAAATCCTTGTTACACAGAAAAGAGAGTGGAAATGTTTGTAATATATATTGACCAATTAAACGGAAATGAGAATCAATCGTTTCACCGTTTACTACACTGAGTTTTCATTTCATGTGATCACGTATATGGTATTTGCCACTTTAATTTGTGGGAAAGCATTGAAATGACGCTTAATGTATTTTGCATTATTTTAGCTTATTATTTGAACGACATATATGTACATCTACTGTGACACCTTTTAGTAAGTTATAAAATTAAATTCACAATTCCACATTAAAAATATTCTACAAGTAAATTTTAGAAGCACTTAAGTGTGGTTAAATAACTTAATTACATATTATACGTATACATTATTATACATTTTATAATTATTAATAACTTGGCAATGTTTAAAATATTAACTAGATACTTTTTTAACATTTAAACGGTTAGCAAGGACTGATTTGCTCTATCCTAATGCTGTTGACGCTTTACGATTGTATTGAAAAAAAAATGTGAAAAAAGCGTAAATCATTTTGACCATAAAAAACGTTAAATTGTTAGAGCCCAAGCCATTTTGTCGGAAATACAAACATCGCTTATTGTAAAAGCCTAAGGCTATATTCGTTTGTAAATTCCCTTTGTATTGTATGAATCTGAATTCAACTGTGAAACTGTTTCGAACAAATTGTATTTGTTTAATAATATATACGAGATAGTACCAACGGAAAATTCTAGAAGCTAGCGTAATACAATATCACAGTACCCGGACAGATCCATAACGCGATATCATTTTATATGAAAAGTTACGAGACTCTTGATTCAATTTGTACGATTCTCGTTCCAGGAAGCTTTGCTGTTGTTTATTACTTCTAAAAAGTAAAACATTTCTATATTAAATGTTACTTTATTTTATATCGACTATTATACAATCCAACTTTATTTGTTTTTTTTTACAAGATTTAGCATAATTAAATGATTAATATTATTACTAGAAGCAAGATTTTGTCTAGGAGTGTTTAAGTTGAAAGTTGAACGGCCTGGAAAATCCCGACCGTGTAATTATTCGTAACTGTGACTGGTACAATGGGAAGGCAGTTTATGTTGCTTAATTATAAATTAATGATCATTGCATTTAAAGATCTGCGAAGTTAATATCAAATACGAGTGCTTTATATCATTGTCTCGATAATGTAATTCCATAAATATTAATAAAATATGGAATTTACATAATACGGAAACCAGCGAACAAATTATACTGACATCATGTATAGTAACATACAATGTCACGCCTTTATTTCTCTACTAGCTTTCACTCGCGACTCCGTCCGCGTGGAATTAAAAAAAACTAAAGTGAATACACTATGTGTTGTTCATGACTATTCTCTACGTCTATGCCAAATTTCATCAAGATCCGTTCAGGCGTTTAACAAGCTTTAACAAACGTCTATCCATACATCTAAATTTTCGCATTTATAATTAGTACGATTATTTGTTATGTTATAGTTTGTAACTTGCTTGTAATATGAACATCAGACTGTCTTGCTCCCGTTTTTCTCGCCCTTACCATTAACATAGGGTTGTCAATGTCAAAACAGTTAGGGTGTGTCATTTAAAAAAAATAGTTAGGTATAACTCCAGACAAATGAAACTGTTAAAAATGAACAGAAATCTACACTAAGAGTATGGTAGTTATAACTACAAGCTATAGCTGATAGTAGGTAATTAAGAAATTTAAGAAAGACTTAAGAGATTTCTAGTAGACATCGTATACTTGTAAGGCTTATACTGCGTCGGGAGCGAGAACTCTTTAAACTTCTAATCATGCAGGAGCGTGATTACGCATAAACAAGGATATTACACTGAAGGTAAAATATATAAGAATTTAGAGGAGTATGGAAGCAAAGTCCTACACGTAGAACAATATAGGGCTATGCCGTACATGTGATTGACAAAAAAGGTTTACGATGAACGTTGTCGAGCGGAATATCGAACAAGAGTTATTCGCCACGTTTGACATTCGTCATGAAAGCATTCTGTTTTACTATAGTTTTATTTCTGTTGTCACAATAAGAGCGTACGCACGCCTGAAACTATTGTACAACTGTTTAGTCTCGCTTTGATCCCTATGGGTTTATATGTAGTTGCGCACACTACTTGATTTTTGGCTGCGAAACAATCGACTATCGAATATCGCACAACAGTTGTGCGATCGTTTAGACAGAGGTATACGCCCGCTCTAAGACTGCCCATACGATAGTTTCATTATAGGTATGCATAGTATTATTATTACCTGTATAAAATAAATTAAAATGACGCTTAACAAGACTCTAGATATCATAGTTAAATCATATTAACATGTTTTTATTGTACATAGTTTTGTACTTTTTTTTAAATAATAAGATGGTTCTTGACCACGACACCATCCGATGTAAACTAGTAATGTGGCCAAAAGATAGTAGTTACTTTGTAATTTTGTTTTGTTACATAATTTTTTCTAATATTCCACCTATTAATTGAAAATCGTTAGCGCACAGGTTATGCAAACAGTGACAGTTGGTATACTCACCGCCGGCTAGCGCAAACAACCGTTGAATCCAATAGTCGAATCTTATGATGCCGGGGAGGCTAACAAACACCTCGCATTTAGTTACTGTGTATTGTATGTAAACACAACCGAACTACAGACTATCAAAACTGTTAAATTAGAGACTAAAATGTTTTGTAGGTTATGTTCTGGAAATCTGCAAGTAATTTAATGAATTACATTTTCCATTCATTTGTTAACGTTTCAAGTCATGGAATTTCCAAAAAAACACCAACACCAAATAATAAAAGTAATGATGAATGAAATTGTTCATAAGATGTGCTAATAAAAACTAAATACCGACGTACAAAACTTGTTACCAGTTCTTTACAGGGCATTTTCATGTTATATCTTGACGCTTACGAATTATGTTGAATATTCAACGAATGTAACGGTCGCAGATACGCGACTGTACATCAAGAGCTGGGTTACCGACATCACTCGTATTTCATTACCCATAGAACTCAAATTCACACAACTTTATAACCTCGACATCGACCACTTTCTACAATTTGAACTGTAAAACTATGCACTTTTTTATTACTACATATTAGTGCCTTGTATGTGATAATTTAATTGATTATTCATTACAAATTGGGGTAAAGAATTATGTAATACTAGTTTTTTCCGCGGGGACTTAAAACAAAAGTAAGTAGCCTATACATGTTCTTCCAAACAATGTTCTACATGTGTGTCAAATTTCATAGAGATCTTTTCAGCAGTTTAGGCAATTAACTCAATAAAAATCCAACCATCTATTCAAATATTGGACTTTTAATGTTAATACACGCTTCGAGCTATAAATACTATAAATACATACGTAGAAACTTTTTTAGGTGCTTTTCAATTGATTGATCCAGGATATATTTAAACGTTCATACGTGCGGTCGATAAAATTGTCTAAAGAGATATTTGTTAACTGATTTTTAATTGTTAGTTAAATGGCAAACTGACCCTCTGTGTTTAGGCTTTCCCTAATGCGTTTGCGTGCAAGATAACGTGATTAAAAAGGGAGTGACTGTGATCGAAATGACGTGACGAGCATCGGGGCTTGCTGGGACAAGGACAGCGCTGAAATGATAATGTCTCCTAGTGATAGTAGGAATCTCTGTGTTATCTATAACGTAGTTTGAGGTGTTCGGTTGGAAACTTGGCAAAATACAACTGTGTTAAATGACGTGTGAATGTCGTAAGCAGCGAACCGTCACATTACTTGCTGGAAGTAATTTTACGCTTACGCTGTAAACGTAGAAGTAATGAAATATTCATTGTTTCAATAAATATATACATATAGTCGATAACGGAATTCCTTCACACTTGGGACTTGTAGAAACTATTAACAACAATCCATATTACAAATAAACTTTGTTGTATTTACATGTGTCTTCAAGTTAGTTAAGCCTTGTAGACTACAGATCGGACAAACTGAGATAGTCTCAACTTTAATGAGGGTTATGTTTTGTAACCCTTTTTCATATTTTGTCCATTTTTGTCACGTGATGAATACGGGTTATTACCGTATCATAGTTTTTTTTTAAGTTATATATAAAAACCACGATCCCACATGGTGTTTACAAGTAAAAAATATTTCTCCGATTAATTAAAGATACCTTTAACTCAGTGAAACGTATCTAATGCTCAGGCTATCCGTATCTGTTTGATCAGTTGAAGATTTGTACAAGTTAATGAAATAGGGAGGGCATTTGTGTGGCGAACTCTTAACGGTCGATTAGATACATATATATCTAAATGCACTGCGATACACTTTTGCTCACATAACTCGAAGTAATCAATGAGCTGGAAACTAAGCTTTGATCGTAATTATTGTAAATCATTGGCAATAAAAAAATGCACTTCCAATTTAGTCATGCTTGATAATTTATTAAAATTATTACCTGATGTGACATTGCTAAGACTATCTAAGTACGTAAGACTCGCTAACTCACTAAGGGTATCCCTTAGTCTGGGGCAGCATCAGCTTAATTATATCACTTTCTAATGTACGCAAAGAAATGTCTAATTTTTCGCATTATGGTTAGAATTTTTTCTAACCATTTCTGGTCCGGCTATAGATTTGGAAAGTAATCTGTCTGCAAAATAAAATTTCTACTTCTGAACTCAAATTACGAAAATTCATATAATGAAAATGCGGAAAATCATTGGCATTGTTTCTGTTACATTAACAAAACAACGGAAAAATATTAAAAGGAACGAACATAATTGAGTTTCCGCTGAGTTTTTTACGCTCTTATGTTTCTAAATATTTAGTTCTTCTTTTGTAATTTGCATTGAACTTTATTGCATCTCGATTAATTTGATACGAATATTTACAATAACTGAATAGAAAAAGAATTTCTCAAAACATTTATTCAAAAACGTATTGGATTTTTTAGTATAAAATTGTTTTGACTATCAAACTAAACATTATTACACATTATTTTATATATTAGAGCATTAGAACATAAGTAAATTATGTGAAACTTATTGAAACTGAACAACAACTGTGCAAAAGATTGCCTTAAAGTCTTCTTTCAGCACAGAGCCGACAATTGGAGAATACTCCAGGCCTCCGTGGGATTGTGACGTGAAAAATGTGTTGATTTTCCCAGCTTCAGAATACGCCGTTTGACAACGACGTCTAATTTTTATAATAGAACAAAAGGAAAAAACAATGCCCGTTAACGGAGAGGTATAGGCAGGACTGTGGCACAGCGTGCGTTTGATTGAACGCATAAGAATGTGGGGTATGGCGGTATGACCCACACCTCCCCGTGTGCGAGAGAGAGAACACGGGCGAGACGGGGACACAGCTATCGCAATTACCTCGTGAGATTGTTGAATAAATTTACATTCAGTTGATTGAAATAATAATGAAATTGCTACAGCACACTCCGTAGCGCCGTACGCGATATTTAAATTAATAATAAAATCATAATGTTGTATAAATCGTGCATGTGATACGCCGCCATTTCTATGATAATTAGCTTCTTTCTCGCGATGTCGTATACTGAATAATTCAAATTCTTTTCCAATTTAATATAGGTACATTATTTTTTAAGATTTCTTTTTATTGTAAAAAATAATTAGCGAGATGAGTTAAAATTAAAGAAAAAGTCGTCATGAATCTCGTATAAAAATACAAAATAAAAAATATAACTTAAAGAAACATTCCGTATTAATAACTAAAACTTAATAACTAAAACGAGCGTCGGTGGCTCAGTGGTTTGAACACTTGACTTGTAATCTACAGGTCTTGGGTTCGAATCCCGCCGTGTACCAATGTGATTTTCGATTTTTCGAATTTTCATATGTACATAATTTACCCGACGTTCTTGCGGCGAAGGAAAACATCGTGATGCAACCTGCACATATCGGCGAAGAAATTCAAAGATATGTGTGAAGTCGACCAACCCGCACTTGGCCAGCGTGGTTGACTATGGCCTAGTCACCTCATACTAGGGTAGGCTCCGAGCCCCTCGGTGGGGACGTATAGTGAGCTGGTGATGATGATGATGAACTAAAACTTTACTGCACACTAATAATTACAATTACTCGGTGTCGTCTTGGCTCCTTAACACAACTATTAGAACTGTAGAAGCCAAGGAATTCCTTTACATTCAATTTATACAAATATAATCTAAAACTAAAAACTATCTGACGTTAATACAACATACAATTGTAATCATTGCTAAGCATTAGATAGTAAATCGTCTGAGCATCAGTAATTAGTTATCAATGCGGCGCTTCAGTGTGTTAACGAATTAAGTGGAGATAATCCAGAGCCCGTTACGTCACGCCAATAACACGCCGCGCGTGTAATCACAAAATATGTACGAGTAAGAGCTTAAATGTCACAGCCGGGCCACGGCGAGCAGAAACTGGATAATTGAATAAAGGTATGTCTGTTATTGGGCTGGAAATACGCGTAAAACGGCTAACTGCGGCCCCACGCCTGAAACAAACTTTACCCAGCAAACATACGTAGTAATATTGCAAAATACACTCTTTAATTTCCATTGTAAATAAATAGAATACGATTAAAGAAAATGTACAAAGAAGTTTTTCTTTAATAACAAAGAATATTTTCCTTTTCCACATTAAACTGACTTATTCATAGCAATTTGTCTGTGGACAATTGTAGTTGAACGGCGCCGGTACTACCGCCGTATGATATAGTAATTTGTTAGTCGATTGGTTTACGGATGACTAAATAAATTAGGCGTTACAAAAAGAAATCAACCGCTAAACACATGTCATCAAACAAGTTGATGTATGCCGAACAGTATTACTTTGAAATGACACATATCGAATTGACAATTTAATCATTGTAGATCCGACTATTAGAAAAAAATGTATTACACATTTCTTTTTATAAAACATGCTAAAGAATTAACAAAGTTTTTTAAATTGATTTCGAATGATATGAGAAAACAAGAAACAAAGTTAAGAAAGTTAGGTAGAAATAATGTTTAACACAATTATCTCAGAAGTGAAAATCTTTCAGACATACGTTTAAAATAGAATTCGAAATTCACACATCCTTGACCCAGCCTAAGAGGTCAGGAGACGAGCCGGCGGACACGTCAGGAACTATTCGAACGGAAAAATCGGGCGAGGCGGTGCGGGAAGGCGAGCGTCGTCCGCTGAGACTTGATCCGTTGCTTAGTGGGCGCGAGCCGAGGCGGAGGGTCACCGTAAGGCGGGCCGTTTGTCGCGGGCGACCCTGACCTAGCTCAAGAGCTGAGGTCACGTGGCCGGGCGGGGGTGAAACTCCGGCCGTTCACCTTGAGACGTGCAGCTGAGGCGGATGCGATAGCGGTTTACAAATCGCTTCCGCTCAGAATAGTTCGCCGTTCAAGGCCGCGTTCGAGGCCGTTGACCGATATAGCGAGATCATAGCATTCGGAAGTGTCGGCGGGATCGAATCTTAATGTCAAACACAGTAGCGTAGCTAATATCAATCTTGGGGCGGTAAATAAACAAATAAAACATTGGAAGAATATCACTAATATACCGAATGCTTTCTAAATGCGTACCAGAGTGTTAGCTTCAATGGAAGTATGTTATTAAAAACAATTACAGATATAATTTACACCAATTATATAGATTATAGACGATTGCAACAAAGGCCGACGTGTTTATTTGCCGTTATTAAATTCTAGCAAATAAATTAAATAGCAGTCTAGAGTTTTTATTCTCTACTGCATTGTAATCATTATGCGAGGAGGAAGATTCTTTTGTTTTATTGAAAAAAGTTTAATTTATGAGCATTATTACAAAGGATTTACGTTTCATAACATGTAATCGTCCCTAAAGTGATAACGTCGTGATGGCTTACAATAAAATTAGGAAGTAGTTAAATGAGGTCGGCGCAAGTGATCGCGATGGACTACATCCGCTTTACGTTCGTGCGCGCGACAACTTGCTTATTGAAACAACTAAAGTACCTATTAGTTATTCATTTCCTCTGGTCTTACACGTGGCCGTCTAACTGTACTTTTGAAATAATTCTGGGTCACGTATTGTTTAATTGGCCAATCAGTTTTTTAAGACTTCAGAGAGTCGAAATGTTTGTTCTATTTTTTTTTAAGTTTTTACATAATTTAATTAAAACGAAACTTAAATTTTTTAAATTTACGTTTACTTATACTTTTTCCTATGTTTTTTTTAAAGGTCAGCGAACGACAGCAATCTGTCTACTCCTATACCTCAACTTAACTAGTATACCCGAACCGAAAAAGATAAGTAATCAGATAACTCATTATGTTGTTCATAAATTAATTTTACGAGAGTAACACTTGAAATTTGTACCAATTATGTGCAATTAAATTCGCGGCCGTTCATTACATCGCCACGCGAAAGCTCTGCACCGAACGTCCGGCACAAAGCTTTCAATCATTCTCACTTATATTGAACTTAACCGAACGGATCATGTGTGACGTTTTGATTGGATTGTTAATTACCGACGAATGTATGTCAATCCGCTGAATGTAATGTCATCGGTCATTGATTAAATATTTAGCACAACGTTTTAGCACTTTGAGTACTACTTGATTTTACAATATAATTTAGAACACTCCCAATATTACAAATATCTACTCTGAGGAACTACTTTAGTAACTAAAATTACAGGACTCTGAGAATTGCTTTCGGCCTTTACCTTATACTAGTATTTCTTAGTACAACTAATGTAAAAGTCACTAATCAACAAATTTTCAGAAACAGAATTGTGAAGTGGTAGCACCTCCCAAGTCACAAGTGTCCGGAAGACCAATATCCGAATCGAGTCGAGAACGCTCGAGGCTACTCGTAAATACCAATCGTAAGAAGGGGAAGAATTTATTTCTTACCAAGTTGGATCTGTATCAGTTTTCTAATAGCCGTTAGGTTAATTTCAAAATACCTACTAATATTAGTTATGTAAATCTATCGCCCGCGATTCCATCCGCGGGAAATTAAATAAGAATTGAATATACCATGTTTTCAGACCGTGCTCTACATCCCTTTCGAATTTTATAAGCATTCGTTGGGTCATTTAAAAGACACCTTCTAACAAACATCCAACCAAACATGTAAATATTCACATTTATTACAATAGTTAAATTATTAAGATAGTCTACATTGACATGTAGAAACATTTCTTTATTATGTTCTCAATTTACAGTGTGTGATGATAATGTTAAAAGATTGTGATGACTCACATATAATAACGTGCACACCGTCATGTTTATACGACCTACCCTCACAACACAGCAATAATAGTTATTGCTTTGAAATGTATGAGGGTGTGCCTTCAATCTATTGAATGCACCACTGCAAGACGGTTCGTTAGAAGAACGATTATTTTATAAATATATTGTATTACAATTAAATAGGTAAAACAGATTAAAGAAAGTTAAAATGTCTCATGATTGGTCATTGTTAAAATAACATTAAATTACAAAAACAAACACATGTTAATAAACACACATCTTCGCAGGCATCGGAAACTTGAACGATATCCTACTTCTATTATATCACTAGCATATCTCACCCAGTTATGTTTGAATTAATACAGGTCGACGTTATGGAAGACCTTTGTTGTGTTCTCAATGTCAGATGACTCCGAACGGAAGGACAGGTTCAGACGTCTAATGGATCACACGATACAATGAGAAACACTGCCTCGTGCTTCTTGCTTCACCAACCGATGTAATGAAACTATGAACAAAACGATAAATAAATCTTAGTACCGCTTGGCTGATCGTTCAATCAGACATGCGCCGTCTCTTTTCTAATAGACGAGAGTGATAGAGAGGGCAATGAAACAAAAACTAACTCCGCGTACTATTCCGAAGGCGTAATGCGATTTTCACACCCATATATAAGTGCGATAGCTCGCCAAGTTTGATGTTATTTGTGTTAAATGTACAACCTAATCTAGTCTTTATCTCAACGTATTTTCGCTGAAAACCGTGTGCATTTTCAATAGAAACTATGAGCAACGGCTTGAGACGGGGATCGAGAAAGTTATTTTTCTATTGACGTTCAAGTCAATTACAATACGTTGACTTTGTTCATATTTTAAATAAATTAACGCCTTAAATGTAACTTAGTAATTGATTGTTAAGAACACCCAAGTTCTAAATGTAGTAGAGTCTTCTTTTTTCTTATTAAAAGCCCGTTCTAGTTGGTTTTAAAGTCAAAAACGTCCCACAGCTAGTCCTAAAAAATGTCAATGTTTGCGTAGAACAGAACAAAACTGCCGATCCGCGGTCAGAAAACCAACAATTACCGTCGCTGAGGCAACGAGTACAAGAGAGTCAAGCCGGAGCCGAAAACACAATTAAGCATGTTTCTTTCACAAGTACAACAATTAAGTGAGCCTCGACAGTAGTTTGAACAATTTTTTCGCGATAATTACCGACGATAAGAATTAATGATACATTCCATTTTTGTTTCTGTATGTTAATATATTATTTTATTAAAGTTAATGGCAGTTTTTCTTACTGGGCTAAGTGGAATGTGTGTCGGTGCCGGCGGTACTATTAAAGTTTGACTTTGTTCTTATGAGGTTTATTACGATGATTTATATGTGTTATAATTAAAAACAAAATGTATTATATTTTTCATTTATCTTGATTTCTATTCTACAATATTTTAGTCAACATTTTTTGTAATATTACTATATTGGATTACTTAGAACAATGTTATTTTCAAATACTTGTTGCTTACAAGGAGATTTAAGAATGCGTGAATTGCGTACTTCGGAGGTAATCCGCGTAAAAACCTATGTTATTACGCGGCCACCCGAAAAGCACTTTGAATTGCGTCAAGCAGTCCTCGGGTGTGGGGGCATAGCAGGGGGATCTCGTACGGCCTCCATCCACCCTAACTTCGAAAAAAGGCGATGCACTTCAAATTGTTCCTTTTATGTCCGGAATCGATCGTTTCAGTAAAAGGAGTGCGTTTTTATCTGTCCGGCTTGGACGGACACTGGGCACGAGCTTCACACGTGGTCTACTAATTGAGGGGGAAGGGGGACCCTGCTACGCTACGCGTCTCAGATAGTTTGCGCGTCAAGCTAATAGCAAAGTAATGTAATAGAGCTTACCTACCCGTTAGCATGCAGCCACGATTCCAGAAGCAAAGCGGTAATTTTAAGTACACCTTTGTGGTAATTTTTTAAATTAATTTGATGGACATTTACTGTAAAAAAAATATTTTGACTAACTTTTATAAATGTGAATAATTACGTAAACATGGTGCATTTAAATTCGTTAATTCTGCTTCACTTTATTTACCTTATAAAAAGTTTCTGTTGAGATGGACTGATTTGCGTCACTTACCTGAAAAAAGAATATAATTTTAGTTATAATTTTTTACACTAAATTGCAATGTTTCGAAGAAAAACGCTGTACGATTTGTGATAAGAAGTTGGTTTGTTTTTTTTATTTACATAAAAATATTAATAGATTTTTGTTAATTTACTAATTACTCCTTTAACCATCAAACTAAGCTTTAAGTGAATACATACCTACAATATTTAACAACTTTTTAATTAAAAGTAATATTTTGCTGATCGCTACATTTTTGTGGAAACGTACTGAAACATTTTTCTGAACCATCTAATGGAATCACGTTGTTACTTTAAAAGTTGATGGTAATCCTAAATGCAAAGAACTATTTTAACAATGTTTTTTAAACTTTTATGCAGTAAAAGTAAATTGTGCCTTTTCCTTTATCTTACATCTTACTAATCTTACTTCTTACTAATCATACTAATATTGTAAATGCCAAAGTTTAGATGTATGGATGGATGAATGGATGTTTGTTAAAGTTTTTAGCCTAAACGGCTGAACAGATCTCGATGAAATTTGGCACAGACGTAGAGGATAATCTGGAAGAACACATAGGCTATTCACTTTTAGTTTTTTTAATTCCACGCGGACGGAGTCGCGGGCGAAAGCTAGTATAAAATATTTAAGGAAAAATGGTTGCTAAGTTTATAGTAAATTTTCAACAATCCTCCGTGAACTTAGAACTTACTATTACTGTACTTAAAAGATGAATTTATAATAACTAGAAATACCTACCTATTTACTTGCATTGTATACTGTTCTATTGTGCGTTCTAAAAGGAATAACACATCGTGTCATTGCTTAATACATTATAACTACTACAGATAATAATAAAAATGGAACAAAGAAAGAAATAATTGACGAGCGATCAATAATAGTAACTAGGTAATTAATTGTTCAATGATTACAGATAATTGAGAGTAATTTAAATATTTATTTAATCCGCCAATGGACAGAAAAATACAAACAAAAAAAAAGTATACAATTCAAAAAAATATTTTTACAGTACCTATTAGACCGTAATTTCACATGCGCGACCTTCCTTCTAGTTGTCGCTCGTTTTATTACCACTGGCGTAGTCGCAATGTTATAGACATGAAGATATTTTATCAACGTGTTATTTTAAACACTTATAGCGATTAGGTACAAGTTGTAATTGCCCGGTCTGATATTAAGATCTATATCTTTGCATGTACAAAGCATTTAATTAAAAAAGATTATTAAAATAATAATTACAAACTTAAGAACATTTGTGTCGAGAAAGAAACACCATTAAGACTAATGACTTGAGCGAATTTAAGTTTATAATATTGTGTTACTGTGGGATTTTATTGTTTAAATACTCGTACTCGTTTTTTCATGTAAGGAAAGACAGAGAAAAGAGTATGTTTTGTACGAGTGTATCGGCAATGGAAATTTACGGTTATATTCGATTATACCCACATACCAAACACGGTAGTACATACTTTAGGGTATTACGCTTATTAGGATTGAATTTTTAAGAATATAATTAATTAAAAATGAAAATTCCGTTTATTAATATTTTAAATGGACTTCAATTGCAAATATAAATAAATATATGATTCGAAACTCGTACCATATTCATTCCATGTACGGTCCGCAAAGACTTATAAAAATTTTAAATTTTATAAAGGAGTTGCAACGTTTCCAACTTATCGAGTTTACGGCAATAAATTAAAAGAAAACAAAATTATTCCTAAAGCAAAGAAACAAATTAATGTTGCGCATTTCTTTGACGGTACCATGCAGTACAATTAAATGCAAACTGCTATTTTTAATTTATTTAATGTGGCAGGTGCGATAACAAAAACATGTTATTTTAGACAAGCTGAAGGAAAATAATGATATAAGTGTATTTTATAATGATAATACCTTAATAAGTATGAGAGCACATATACAGCTCACGTTTTAAAATTCCACTTAACATTTTTTCTCCGATTGTACATGGTCAGTTTCCTTTAGAGCTGCACAACGAAGTGACCTGGTAAGAACGCGAAGTACTTGGTATCTATGAAGTGCGTTGCACTAACACTTATCGTTCTTATAATCAATATAGGTAAGCGTAAGTAAGTTTAAGCACAACTTAGTTGATTACATAAAGGGGAAAATCCATTTAATAGAATGCGATGGCCGCCTTGGATAGAGCAACTAACAAATGTTATTTTTGCACCATGCTTTTACAATGCTAGTAGAAACAATTTACTATTTATCCTGGTTGTCCCCTCTTCTCTTGCGATTCTTTTATATTTTCTTATATTGAACGTTAATACATATTTAACTTTGGTTTGGTAGTAGTCACCACTGATATTATATTAGCTAGTCTTAGTTGTGTCTTACAAATGCATATATACATACAATTTCTTCAATACCATTCTGCAGAATTTGGTAGTTCACCAACGAGATTAATAAATATCGTTCATTCACTTGTTTTGTTGTCAGACAACACAGGAATTTGACGCTTGTAATGAGGCATCGGTGAATAGTAACAAATGTGATTAATAACTATGGACGAATTACTGTAACTAGAGAGGGTGTGGAGCCGCGAGCGCGAAGTCTACCCGACGCGCCCGTGGGACCGCCGCCGCTTTCCCCATACATATGAAATTTCAAATGAATGGGTTCAAAGGTATAACGTGATTAAACACGCGTAATGTAGGAACCTTTGTTTTATGTCTCTTTTACAGATATTAGTTTTTTTGCAATACTATAGTTTCGGTGCGATGAGACACAAATAGGAACGACTACAAAAGGTATTCGAATCGAAAATGATCGGAAACTCAGAATACAAAAGTTATAGGGCGGTAATGTAATAAAGGAAGTATTTAAAACAAACAAAAGGGATTAATAGAGTGAACATTTTTTTTACTTTAAACTTTGGGTTAAACATTTATGAAGGTGTGCTAAAATGTATAAAGTATTTTGCGTATTATGGAGGAGTTATAGCCCCAGCTTCCGTCCGGCGTGACGGAGCGGCAACTACTCGTACCTTTGCGCTTTGTTCCCAAACGGCGCGATAAATTAGCGTTTCTCTTTCAGCTTTCTATCTCCTTATTCTTTTATTAATATCGGTACGCGCGGTCGTCGACCCTCCTTTATTGCGAAGAAAAGATAGCGAAGGCTCATTAATATTTCATGTGTTATTCATGCATTTCCAAATACCCATGAATATAGGGCAATGAATATCAGTTGTTATGTTGCAAAGTACGATAGTATTACGTAAGCACTCTAACAATTTCCATATCTATTCTTAGGCTACTTCCCTGTTTAGGATTTCATGGCAAATACGCGGAAAAGAATTGAATTTATGAATAAAATTGGCTTTAAAAGTTTAATCCTCACATTAAGGTAACTATATTGCTTTGATATTCGGGATGGAACTTTATTTCTTCATGTCTCTACATGAAAATATCGTAAGCGTAGTTACCGGTATATATAGTAGTATGAAATTTCGTCTACCAAAGCATTCTATTTAAAATCTAACACAAGTACATGTTAATCGAATGGTTCAACTTCACTCAAACATCGATTAAAAATTATACACAAGAAGTGTGTTGCAAATCTCATAAATGACGCAGAGGAAAATATAAACGGTAATTTAGCAATGTTAAACGGTGTAAAGCATATAAAGGGCCGATCAACTAGGAATTAAATAGATAGCTTCACCATCCTTTCTCCCTCGCCGCGCCCGTCCACAGAACGGCCAGTTAATTGCCAAAACAATTAAACCATACATCAACAACGCGAATTTAAAGTGTCCGATTTCGTTGGAAGTGAACAGCGCGTTCACACACTCCTAATTATTTCATGCGGTTACACAATTTTCCATTTATTTTCATCTTCAAACCGATATTACCACATTTGGGCAATCGACGCGTTAACCTGAAAATATAAGCAAATAAATGTTGACTGCATTTTCGGTTGAATCAGATGTTGCTTAGTTTATTTAAGTTTGTTCTACATCGTTTTATTTTAAAGCAAATTAAGATTTGCCATTTGTCGAATTTCTACTGTTTTACGAATTACTAGTTTTCGCCCGCGACTCCGTCCGCGTGGAATTACAAAACGAAAGTACTACTTACTTTCGTTTACGTTACTTATGTGTTCTTCCAGACTAACGACGACATGCCAAATTTTATCAAGATCTATTCAGCAGTTGAGGCGGTAAACTCTAAAAAAATACTCATATAAGTCTAAACTGTCGCATTAAAAATATTAATAAGAAGTAAGATAAAAGGTGAATTTAAAAAAAAATTATCGTTAGTCAATATACAAGTAAGTGTCAGCCTGAGTCTGAATAAAATTAAGCAATAAAGTGAAAGTTATTAAACATAACGTATTGTTGCTTTGTTATTTTGTAATTATAAATATGTTAAAGACATTAAACGCTCCAGTACTTCGATACCGAAGTGTATCATTAGTACAACAGCCAATCACAACAAAATAATATAGCTTCGATATTGTGAAACCCACTTACATTACTCTATTTTCTTCGACTTTTGTCATAAATTATTACTTTCTAAATAATTAATTGAGGAGTCATTGTAACATAATAGTTTGGTGATATAGAACATAACGATGTCTCTATGATTATATTTCTTTAAAAATGTCGCCTCTATTTTCAAGTTCGTCACTAAATTCCAATAAAATTGTTATACACATTACTTGTTGTATTCTAAGGGTGAGTTGCATCAAATCGCCGGTTATCGTAAAAGTTAGAATAGGGTTACAAGTGCAAAAACATATTCTCACAGAGGTTTTATGTGTTTTTCGTTATTACAATGGAAACATTTAAACCTGAATGTCACTAAAGTGTCAAGTTGGTGTCAAGAATGACATTTACGTAAATTAAAATGTTTGGAAATTCATGTTTCGCCGATTACATTTATGTATCATACGCATGGTATTTTATAGTGACATAAACTTTTTGCCCACGGAGATGGAGAAAATGGCACTCTTGTGAAAATAAACTAGTTTGGGCCATTATTGAAACTGTATTTACTTTACTACTCAAATATGTAGCGCCAAAAATGAAGCAATAAAATTATACAAATATAAATGCATCTTATTTATTTTCCATATTATAAATTGTCCTGTCAATGCATATTATAAATTGTCCTTTTATGGAGGACATTTTTTTAAATAAGAGAAAAGGGACAAGCGCTGTTGCTATGGCCTTAGACACTCGAAATTTGTCCAAACTGAATGTTTGGCCAAATTTTGAGTTCCATCTTAGAAATCCATTATTTCCGAGCACGCAAGACTTTATTCTTCTGGATTACGTATAGGATTATAGTAGAGATTTTCTTTTTCCATTACTTTTTCCATTATTTGTACTTTTGAAGATAAGAGCTTGTGACAGTTGACACCACCGAACTGACACTAACCGTAACGCTAACTATAACCGCCCAAAATCGGGCGGTTATGATTAGTGTCAAATATGACGTCATTTTGACCAGCGTAAAGCTGGTGTAGCGAACATCATGAACATCCGCAGACGTAACCATCGGGAATGTGCTGGTTAAGGTTTATAGTTAGTTAATGTAACTCACCCTTAGTAAATTTTAAGGTTATTCCAAATATTACCGTTACAGATAATTTTAACTTTAACGGTAACCGGCGATATGGTGCAACTCACCCTTAATCTGTTAATTGTACAATCATCATGACTGTAATTTAAAGAATAATTGCATTACTGTTTTGTTTTTTAAAAGCCAATCGACTGGAATACAAAGGGGGTCATCGATGCATATGGAAATTCGCAATAATGAACATATTTCCATTAATAGATTTATAACCTAAGTACGTACGGTCAATCTACATTTTGTACTCGGGCAATCAGAGTTCGATGTCCGGTCCCGCCATAAAGTTGCTAATTATAGTATTGTTGAATGTTTGAGAAATATCAGAGAATCATTAAAGTTTTTACAAATAACAGTTACGGCACGTGATAGAATGTAAATCATACAGTTACCTAATTTAATTGCGTAAGTAGTTGAGAAACAATTTTTGTAACATAATTTAGTCGCTGAGAAAAGCAGGTCCCAACAAAATCGTATTTAACTGCAAAACTAAATATACAATGACTATACGAGTAAATTCTGTAACTCAGAAACTCACAAAGAGCTTGTTACCAGTCACAACAATAACTAACCTAATACAATTCAATGAACCAGTACTTATATAAACGTGGTATTTATCAAAAGAGAAAACGATATATGCTAATTCAAAAACTACAAATGTAAATGCTTACTTTTGGTAATAAAAGCTTTAATAAATCTAACAAGAACGATGGGAAGAGAAGATACCAATTTCGGAGAACTAAAAGTACACACTGCACACCGTTTACCGTTGGAAGTGGCCAAAAACAGATATCAAAGAAGCGAGAGTCCCTTTTGGTCCGTGCATCCAATCGTAGCGCTGAATCCAATATTTCGGCGGCACACAGGGGCGCATCCACAATTTCGTTTTAATAACGGCTCAGATGGATCCGTCGTGGGCAAACATTGGTGGGATTTTAGTTCGGTGATAAAAAAAATACTGAACGGCAAACTAGCGCAGCCGCGTAATAATTGGCCGAAGCAATTAACACTGTGTCGCCAAACTCAGATGGTTTAATCCGGCGTAGGTTTTATAGCAAAACGCAGTTGCAAATATTGACATACGACATCTGCTACCGTTTAAAAACGCACCTAACTTATATTGGAATGATGTCATGCATAGTGTTTGACAAAGTACTCATTTTTTAAAATATCAGTAGATTTTTGTTAATTTACTAATGCTTCCTTTAACCACTCCAACTAAGCTCTAGGCTTGTGCTAGGATATGGTTCACGACAATAGTCGAATGGTGGGATTCGAACCCTAGACCGCAAGATCTGTAGTCCGTATCCCAAACCTTTAGGTTATTGGCGCTTAAATGTATTTACACCCCAATAACTCTTTTAACAGCTTAGTGCAATTAAGTCGGCCTTTTTAAGCTTAAATACAGACAGAGGCCTAATGATACTTTCTGCATAACACATGCACACAATACCCTTGGCCAAAGTTTAGCGTAACCATAAGATTACCATAAAAAATTAATCTAATAATCATTTCTATGAATTAACTTCGATTTCATGTAAACCATGTTTTGAACATTGGGTTTGGTTAGAATCGATATATAAAAAATATTAAGATGATTCCAATTAAAATAAAAGTTTCAAGTCGATTCAGTTTAAATTTCTATGTCAAATTAACTTTTAGGATGTGCCTTTTGTAAATCCTATTTTAAACATATCAGATCTTTTTTAATAAACATAGCATAGTTGACGTGACATGAGGTAGAATGCGCGTAATGTCACTATGCGACTTAATATACATTACAATGGAATAAAAAAAACGGCAATTGTTAGACTGTGGGAAAGTAGAGATAGGATTAAGACGGCGGTGTAGTGTTGGAAATTGTGTTGTATAGACGCTGAAAAAATGGTACGTTTGCTTCTCAACTCGTTATAACTGTTACAATGGCAAAACATTCATGCAACTTATAGTAAATCTTACTACTTACTAATATTATAAATGCGAAAGTTTAGATGGATGGATGGATGTTTGTTAGAGTTTGTAGCCTAAACGGCTGAACGGATCTCGATGAAATTTCGTATAGATGTAGTGGATAGTCTGGAAGAACACATAGGCTACTCACTTTTGCTTTTTTTAAATTCCACGCGAACGGAGTCGCGGCCGAAAGCTAGTTAAAAAATAAATAACTGACTGTAGAATATAAATCGAATGAGTACTTGCTAAAATATCCGATGCTGGAAATTCGACAGTTTTCATTAAGTATTTTATATACTAAATTTAACCATGGTGTTGCATAAAATGTAAGCTTTATCTGTTTACCTTCTCATTATTTATTAAAGATTCAATTTTCACATCACGTATAAAATGTATGATGTATGAAATAAGCTGATATTTAATTGCCACATTTCATTCTGATTCAATATTTCGTTGAGGCGATAGCGCGCCACCGGACACCCGGACAATGTTGTTTAACTGACATTTTGTTAACACTACGGCATTAAAATGATACAATAAATTTGTATTATCGCTACGAGACCGGACAAAATTGTTTTCGACGCCGCGCTTCATTCATTAACTCTCTAGAACCAGATCGATTATATCGGTATACAGATATACTTGACGACAGTTTTACACTATTACCTCTATTGTGTTTTATTTTTATTTAAATGAAAATCATACTAATATTATAAATGCGAAAGTTTCGATGGATGGATGTTTGTTAGAGTTTGTAGCCTAAACGGCTGAACGGATTTCGATGAAATTTAGTATAGACGTAGATGAGTCGCGGGCGAAAGCTAGTTATAAAATAAACGAACAACAGCCTTCATATACTTAAGATATAAAGTATACTAAAGACGATCAGCTAAATTAGGTTCTTCTTTTTAAATATTTGAATTCCGTAATGTGACCAACTGCCGAGTCTCCCATATACTGATGACGATGACGTCTGTTGCACAACAGCATTCACTATAGTGATGCGCAGTAATAAAACACAAAACTAAATGAGTTAGCATTAACTATGCAGTTACCTTGGTAGCTAAACACAGCGGCGTACACTTTACGCTCTGATTAAAGGTGAGTCTTAATCGGAAGCTATAATAAGTTTGCATTTGCCAATGCATCAATCCATGGCAATGCTTAAGACCGGTACGAAGCATGTATTTACCCTCACTGACGCGTCGGCTCTTAATGGAGTTGTTGTGCGAGTTAACTTCCGCAAGAAGCAAGTAAATGCTGACATCAACAAATAAATTAATAGTATGCATTTATTGTTAATTAATCTTTCTATAGAAATAAATAATAAGACATTTACAGATAATTAATATACACCAAGAGTTTTGTAAATAAAAGCCTCCAAAGTGTAAGAACAACAATTTTCTTAAGAATTTACTTTATAATGTAACAAAACGATTATTTTAAAATACGTTACTAGTCAAATTACGTCGTTATTTTATACTGAACTAGTTTTCGTCCGCGACTCCGTCCGCGTGCATTTATGAAAATTTTATTTTATTACTGACTTGTCAAATTATTAATTGCAAATGTCAAAATGACATGACACGATGACACACCATGGGAAACTTGATTCTTTAATGTTGGCAGCAACTTATAGTCTCTTTCCAACACTAGGGTTTTTATTTAATTTATTTACCCCCTAAGTTTAATAGCGTGAAAATATATAGCCTAAAGCGTGACGTAAGTGTAGGGCTTTTTATAAAAAAATATTATTCAAAAATATGCTGTAATAGCTGACATCTTAGGTAACAAAGAAGTGTGTGTTTACGCTTTATTATAATAGTATAGATTTCAATAATTCACTGCATAACGATATCCCTTATTCCCTTTTAATAAACCAAAAAAAATCAGTCAGTTATATCAATTGAATATCACACGTATCTCATTAACTGGCGCTAATTGCATCGTATCCGAACACGTGCTAGTTTTTAAACACGTATGTAGAGGTAAATTCATTTCCCAAATAAGGCTTAATTATTCACTCTAACACCTGTCGATTAATAAAGCTTGCTTATTATCTGATTGTGTATTGCACACTTTTATTACAATATACGTATGTATAGTAATAAAAGTGAATTTTGAACCTTAAATCATTGGTACTTAGAGTAAAAAAGACGTTGATATGAATAGTTTCTTTTCAATTTTTAAATTTAAAATAGAACTTTTAAATTGAGGAAAACCATCACCTAATGAAAATGTTTGCTTTATTCTGATAAAATATATATTATCAAAAACCTATCTGTAAACTGTCGACCTACATGTATCCAATTTGAATTGAATATTTTTTTTAAATCTAATCTGCCTTTGATTCGATGCCATCAGAATATAACACGGACGTCGGCAAAGTTAATTGCTTTACATTTATATGAACAGAATACAACATCGGGTTGGTCATCAATCAAAGTTGTCGAAATATAAATTCAACGTCGAATGTTTTTTTCGGAACACTAGCGTATCCTTTCCTCGTTCTTAAACATCGTATTATTTTCTAAAATGTATTTTATTAGTATCTTCCTGGATGTAACTGTTACAATGTAACAATAAACAATAAACAATAATTTAAACATTTGCATATTCTGTAATTGCTGTTTTTACTTGGAACGTTAGAGAATATTCAACTACTGTTTCTTATTAATTAATTAAAATGTAAACATCACTATTACTCGTATACTATAAAGTGATTGAATAACTGTCCATTATTCGTATGTTTTTAATATAGCAGCAGGATAAGAGCAACAGGTTTTATTCAAAGTTAATCAACGTTCAAAATGTCCGAAGTGCGAAAATTATTTCGTTTATAAATAGCGTGGTAGCATCGAGTGCGCGTCACTCCGTGATGTTGAAGAACAATCGTACCGTTCAATCGATATGGTGCTATAAAAATGAAAAAAACATCGCGATATATTGTTGAGCAATTAGCTGCAAATGGTAAACCAATATTAGAAGAGCTTTGTACGCAAAATTGAAAAGTTATTTCTGTGGCATTTCTGTTTGAATTAGTTTTTATTGATAAGTCTAAAGGAAACTTTGGCATAAAACTTGACTGATTTTGTCATGTTAAAAATTTTAATCAACCCATTTAAGTTTTGTCTGCCTGTTTGCCTGTCTGTTCGTAAGCCACGTTTGTAATCTACGAAACTGGTGGACCGATTTTGACGGGACTTTTACTGAAGGGTATTTGACATGAATGGGCATATTATGGGATACATTTTATAATTTCTCGCTGTCAAAATCGGTTTCTCCGGTTTGGGTGGATCGATTTTGACAAGACTTTGACTGGGTGTTAGCTGATGTACGCGGGAGTGTTATTGATGACCATTTTTTAAATTCCGTACTAACGAAGTTTGTCGACGACAGCTCTTTTGTGGTAAAGATCTAGAATTTGTAAGCGATAAATGTCGTATTGTGACTTGTTATGTTGTGTTGTGGCGAGGGATGTAGGTGAGGGCGGCAGTATCGACGACTATTTGCATTGTGATAAAATCAAATTTAAACAATGGTGAGGACTGAAAGTGTGCCACGCTCGCGGCCCGGTGCGGCACAGCGGATCAAATATTGACCGGAGCTCAACACGTTCAACTTGCCCGCGAAAAACATTCGCAAACAAAATAATTACGTAGCTCGCACGAACGCGACCGAATCGCTTACAATATAGTTCACAAATTAGTTTGGCAGCGAGCGAAAAATTTAATTGAACGAGCGATTCCGCCGATGGCTGCCGACGGTGATATATTAACATTTATTGTTTTACAAATTAAAGATAACCCCTGGACAGCGTCCGGCGTACTGGAATTTGTGCGCGATTGTTTTTTTTCTGTCCAATATTCGCTTCAGAATTAAAATGCTCGCTAATCGGCCGCGTGAAACTTTTATTAATGGCCGCAGTTTTTTTATTGCAATAAAAACAAAACAGGTTGTAGTACTATTGGCGGTGCGGCCGTGACCGTTGCTCGGTCCAATGATGCGTTATTATTTGCAATAAATTATCATTACCGTCTCGACTGCTGAAACACTTGTTTATGAATATGCGATGTTTTGCGTCTATGATATCCTATTACTAGAAATGTCCTATATAATTCTTATAGGTTATGATAAGAAAACGACTGTGGTTCACAACCCGTATGGCCGAATTTAGTCCCTTTATAGCGTTTGTTCAATTGACAGGTGAATAAGACCTTCCTACACGGCGCTCACTTTGATGTACAAGGCAAATCTGTCAATGACGGGTGCGGGCCAATTGCAAGTGCTTAGTAAACATTCATCGTGGCCAGAATCACCATGAAGTTTTATTAAATTAAGGACACTTCCTAAAAAGTAGAAACCTAACGGTGACTTTTCATTACCAAAACATTTAATCACTATTGCTATCTATGTATTTTTTTTAAAAAAAAGTATTAGTAAACACGCGTGTTAAGTAAATACAGGTATTTTAATAGATACCTGATATTACATTAATATTATATAAAAAATGAAAGAACAATAAATGCACATCGCATAAATATGGCAATGCCTTTAAAATTATTAATGCACGTTGTACGCGGAGAGTGTTCATTTATAACTTAAACACATGAAAAATATTGCTTGCCAGTCGCGTTTAACGCGAACAAAAAATCCCTGATGCAGCCGAAACAGCTTATCTATTTTATTATACTCGAATACTTCAATAATTTTTTTCAGTACTCGATGATTAAAAAATTATCGGTGAGTGTTTTGATATCATTTAAATATAGTTAATGAAATCGAAACGATAATGGTTTACAAGAGTAGGTAATTACAACGAATCGAGCAACGATTAAAGGTATCATGCCATATAGTCGCCGTCTTGTACAAATGTCATAGAGCAAGGGAATGTCCGAGTGGATAATAAATGAGCGTTGCCCCGAGCGACGGCCATCCGTCCCGAGTTACGATCGGGCGCGTCGGTGGGTCGGCGCTTACAAATCGTCGCGAATGACATCTCAATCTAGGTGCGACAGGCGCGCCTAGGTACAGACTTAGATTTATTCCCGTCGAGTTACGCGATGGCTCCACTCCAGCCGGGCCGCGTTTTTACAAACTCCCCGGCGTAATGTATCAACGTGAAAGCGCAGGACTCGACACCTTTGCCGTTTGTTCCGCCGCCTGCCAGACTGACGGCTGGTATTAGTTCTAACTCGGCCCCGGCCTTGTTTCATGCACCTATAGTTTCACGCAACGCTCACTAATGGAGAGGCAGAACGTACGTTACAATATATCACGACATTTCTTTTTGCTAAAACATCAGATGTTGTTACGATGTATAAATTTAGTTGTACGCTGTACTTTGTTTTGTGTATTTCTGTTTGAAGCATAAAAAACTACAGCAATATTTTATTCATAATAAAACCTAGACAGGTATCGTCATGTTTCTGTATTATACATTGAACACAATATCAATATAAAAAATCTAATATTATTCCAAGTTACCTAACAAGACAAGTACAGTATAAAAGATTTTACATATATGTCTGTTAACAATGCAACCAAGGGTGTCGCGGTCCGATGTATAAGGAGAGTAAGGGGAGGGTGTATGCGCTGAGATATATAAAGTTATAGATACTTAATGTTTAGTTATTAGTTATACAGCTCCAGTGTCGATCTCTGTTTTTAAATCTATACTAAGGATCTTCCTTAGTGACTATTATATTAAGTGTAACAGGAAATAAATCAGAGAAAATAATCCATTGGCATTCGGGTAAATGTAGTTATTAATAACTGGTATTTGACGGACATGTTCTCTTTGCTTGACTCATTTTAATACTAAATAGCAGGGTAAGGAAATTTTAGGTATTGTATTATTTTTAAGCTCCCCCCGCCCTCAGAAAGCCCTTGAACGCTTACATCGAGTTCTTATCTAGAAATAATTGGAAATTGAAAAAGGAATTCCGTGTTAGCACGGCGACAGATTTTAAATAATGCAAGCGGGAACTGGAAGCCAGCAGACTCGAAGTTAATTAACTTGACATATTAAAATAGTAAAGGGCGTTTGTGCTTCATTGCATTACAGGTAGCTGGCCGACGTTGCGAACTGTTTGTCCGGCCACTGTTTACCCAATTCCATATCCACTATTCGCTGCAAGCAATGAGCGAATGCATCGATGTTTTCCTGCCCGCCTCTTCTCGCGGTAACGATGCCAGAGAATAGATCAATAGTGATTCTATTACTTTTATTAACGTATCTAACAGAGCAATGAAAAAAAAAGATAGCTCGAATGCTGATGTACTTTACTATTTACGTCAACATTTTTAATTTATTTCGTAAAACGTTTGTTGAAATTTTGTTTTGACTAAAGCTCCAGGTTTATTTTTAACATTACGTCAGACTTAATTTATTTTTTTGGTATACTATTTTTTCGCTACATTTAGAATCAAGTAAGAATTCTATTGGAATATAAGCCCAGGAAAAACAACTTTGACCAACCATCGGGATTCTCCGGCATTGAGAGCATTGAAATTACGACGAGCCGACACCCCCGCGGACGATCAGAACACAGATCAATTAAAATGGGCCCTGACGTACGGGGCGTGGAATTAAAAGCTAAACTTCGTTACCCGCCGAGTTATCATTTCAATCGAAAGAAACTTGTTATGTCGTAGTCTATGATTCCAATTTCGGAACGGATCCGACGCCTTGATTGGTTCCAGGTAGTTGCAGATAATTCTTTTCCATTACTGGAGACGCGGGATGTGTCGGCGCGCGGTCGTGATGCGCGTTTTTTTCATTCGCAGGCATTGGGTCGCCGACGCCTTAGTTGGTACTGACGGGTTATTATTTGTGATACATAATAAAGTCGTGCAATACCTGAACAACGGCGGCTGACACTTGCGGAATACATTGACTGCATTCTGCGCCTACATCGGGTGCACTTACGTGGAAGCATTGCATTGAAGTATGTCTCATTGTCGCCTTGTCAGTACTTACCCTACGTTCCCTTTTAATGATAATTCAGTCTTCTTAATATGTAGACATGCCAATATTATACTTGCAAATATCATTGTTTGTTATATAAAGCTGTAATAAAAACATTATGTTGAATTGAATTTTTTACAATGATTCTTCAATCCACTGGAAAAAGTAAGAACAGATTTAGATTTAATCTTTTCCTAAAACAGTTTTTTGTTAGGCATAGTCCCATACACAAAAACCTGTTAAACGACAAACTAAAGCATTTATTTCGAAAATTGTATAAAACATGTGATTTGGAAAGATATTCGTATGCTTTTGGGATTATTTTCTTCTAAGAGATAGTTATATTCTATTATTACTAACTCCATCTTATTCCGGCATGAAATGTTTATTCGGTATTAATCACTAACTCAATAGCGAGTGTTAATTTGCAAAAACATCTACAATTTTTCGCTCTAAACATTAACAGCAATTAATATTTTGTAGCATTCAAAGGTGAAAATAGATATCGTAAAATAGTTCTCATCCAAGCGGCCATAAAAACCGTATTTACTAAGTCCGTAATAACAGTGGGGGAGTTAGAAATAATACACCCAGTGTATGGTATATGAGTGATGATTGTCGCCCGAAGAATTGCCGTATTTATTATAATAGTTAATACAATTGTTAGTAATAATGAAATGATATCGATAATAGGTCAATTGAAGTATACATTTAACAAATTATACACTTAGACAAATATATCTGTTGTAGACGAGATCATGAATTGTATATTACTATTGGTACTTTTCCATTTGTTTTTTATAACTGTATCTTTAGGTGTATAGTAATTAAGCAGATAGCTTATCAGTCGTGGACAACCTATAACGGATATTTTAAATTAAATTTATTAACACCATCTAGCAAAATTTATGTACTTTATTGTGTTCTACTAAAAAGTTCGTTTTAATTCCCAATTATGGTGATGTAGTTGTGCAATTAAAACTTCTAAGCACTTCTATGTAACAATAATGAATTCAGCATTTATTTAAGATTCTAAGATCTAAATATAGGTAACTTAGACTTTTACTGAACTTAATAAATCGAATAAAAAATAATCGAAATCGAATCGTGCATGCCTTAACACAAAAGTCCTTAAGGTCAAATGTTAGAATTACTAATAACGTAATGAATTAAAAAGACATTCCCGACCACACAGCGAAGGAGGGGAGCGTGCGTTGCCCCCTTTAATATTAATCGGGAGGCGGGTTACGCAAATAACGTAACAAGCAAGTTTTGTTGTATAAGTCTGGAACGCCGTAGCTTATTACATAAAATATTGGGGCGCACTTAGCGTCGGCCAAGGTGCCCAACTAACATAAAACTGCTGCATATTTTAACGAACGCGCCCCGTCTTATGCTTTATTCAGAATAACATTTCCCGGTCTCGGTTAGCAATATTAAACTAACAATATTAACGCATGGCCGACGTCGGCAATTTATAATAAACATGTCAATTTAATTTAAAATCTAGATGACCGCGTAAGTACTTTATTACGTAAACAAAATCGAATGTAACTGTCAAATAACAGAACTTGTAAATAGAAACAGTTACGTTTTCACACGAGTGTTTGACTGTAAATTGTAGAAAACATGGATATGGTATCAGAGTTTCATGTCTCAAAGACTAAGTTTAGGTAATGTGATAGTGGTATATTCGGTATTTGAGATGGGCAGATGTATCGGACGAGGACGGACATGGGACATGGGGGAGTATTATCTTGAAAGGGAAGCAGGGACCGTTACTCGCTGTGCTTACATTTTGCATGAAGCACGCCGGGGCCGAGAGCCAGGAGTGCGAACGAGAGGGCGCGCGAAAGGGACAACCTCTGAATCTACATTTTAAGCGCATTGTAAGCAAAGGCATTATTAATGGATCAGCTTTAGTTGTTGGGGAGCTAGGCGCGACGGCTGCCAAGAGTGTGCTAGCATTATTCATACATCATGCATGTGCCATTCATATTTGATTCCTTTTAATTTCAGATGTCTTTCGTCTACGTAGGCAACTCCTGTTGGGTATTTGTTTATCGCGTACTGCGGTGTCGCTACAATTGAAGACCATCCGTGAGGACCAAAGCGTGAAACTTTCGAGTTCAACGACATGCAATGCCAATGTGTGTTTATTCTTTCTTCAATATTTTTTTTTGTATCAACAATGTGCCTGGTGCAGTAGAATGATGTTACTTTAAAATTAAGTTTCGTTTCTTTTGTAATCAGAAATGTTTTAATACTTATTGCTAAAAGAAGTTGCTTTATATTATGTTTAATATTGATACATTTTCTTTTCATACCCCTGGTATATTAATCGCCAGGCTAATTTCAATTGCCGACCATGGACATTAATAAAACAATTTTCAATATACAGCTTGCTTTTGATGACGTATTATGTCAGTGAGAGTTTTAAAGATGACGTCGCGTCGCCCGCAGCTGTAGCGCTTTTAAAAACAGTAATTTAAAACTCGAGCCCGTAGCATCACGCGTGGATCGTGGATCACAGGCCTCATTCACACGAGCTTACCTCAGTCGACTTTACTATATTTGTACCAAATTACAATGGGTCGCACACGTGTTTTTTACACCTATGCATTTGATTTCTTTGTTATGTTTGTGACGTTTTATAATAAAACATACATCGTTTTAATACTTGTGTAGTGCTTACACTTTAATCTATAATTTACTCGCTATAGTAGAATATTATAAATAAAGGTGACAACAAACATACGTTTTTTGCAGTTTCGTTAGCGATAATCAGGTCACCATTACAATTGGAATAAGATAGCGTTCAAGCCCATCAATATTACTGCTGTCCTTGTTAAGTAATTATTTTATTGACATAGATGAAAAACGTAATCTAAATATTAGTTACGGTAGTAAATCGAATTTTGGTCGACAACAAATTGATTAATGCTATTATATTCATGTGAACGATCTAGTTGGTAAGGCGAATGAGTGAGTGAGTGAGTGAGCAATGGGCACGCCACAAGCGGCACTCACCGACTAATCGGCAGTGAGTGAATTTTTTATGGTATACTGGCTGCGCACGTCTCCTTTCAAGATGAAATCCAGTGAGTCGCGACTCGGTGACTATTCGTCAATTTAAAAGCACTACGGTTTCATTTCTATTAAAATGGAATTGGTATTTAAGATCGATCTGTTAGAATGAAATAATAACTAAAAATTGAGTTTCGTTACACTTGACTATCGAAAAATGTGCCACAGTTCAGAATAAAAAATTTAGTTGGAGCAAAGGTAAGAAATCATTCTTACCTTCTTATTGAACATAACAAATGATATGTCTACATCATTTCCAAAGGATACTCTAGATATCTGTTTAAAAGCTGTCAGAAAACATCAGCTTACTGCAAGAGAGATAACAGCGCAAAACAGTCGGATTTGTATCAGCGGAGCATGTAAAAGTATTGGTGTTAATATCGGAGTGTAGCACAAACATCGGCGAGAGGGTTAAAAGGGAAAACATTTTGAAACAAACCCGCGACTCAAGGCGGCAAAGCCAACGCTCACAAAGGGCCGCACTCCACAATTTTCTCAAAAAAAAAATCCCGCGCGCCCGCGCCTACTGCGCCCAGAGTGCAATTCAAATGGCTCGACCCGCACCTACGTACATAAGTTATTAAAAAAAGTGTGCCTTTGCTGTAGGTTTTAATAAAAATAGTCGTCTCGCGCTACCCTTTGTCAGAACATCAGAGGAGCTTGTGCCATACCTCTATTAATGTGAGGGCTGCCTCCAAGACGCACAGGGCCGCACTCAGCGAGGCAATTATTAATTAGCACCATTCACAGCGAATTATTTAGAGCAGTACGTTTTAAGCTTTTTCATAGCTTGCGAAACGTAAAATAATCTAAGAAAATTCTAGAGCTACTTAAAGAACTCGCGATTTAAGGATTACATGAATAAAAATTTACACATATGTACCTTCAAAGATTTACGAAAGCTTTAAATGCAAGATTTGCAATGAAAGTGCTTCTTGGTAATGTTTAAGTACATAAATGACGAGAAATGTATGTCAACTTGAAAACATATATATATATATATATATATATATAGATATATATATATATTCTTCATTTCAATTTGTTATTTCTACAACGTTTATTATGATATATCCACAATGAATCCCGCGCTAAATAAAATATATCAAAACAAATAACTACATTTGATACTGAAAACAATTTATAGAAAAAAAAATTATAAATATTGAAAGTGCAGTAGAGGTCGGCCCTGTACTCGTCGCATTCGCACCGCGATCCTCGTCATGTGCATGAATGGCGACATACAGCTAAGATCCTTTTTCGTGAAAGGCCATCGCATTCGCCTCTGTGTGCCTCACAATATATTCCAACATACGAATGAATGAATGGAGTGTTGCAGCAAACAAACATTTCAAGAAAGTAATTATATATGAGAGTGCTTTAACATTTGCCGTTTTGCTTCGCACTAATGCACGTTCAATTTTATTAATGCGCTTCATATATCTTAAAGACATCAAATTTGTATTTTGATATGAATAAAATCAAACGCTCTTATATTATACTGTTATTTATTTACTCTAGCAATTTTGAGACCTCTACCATATTTTAATTGATAATTGTTAAACAAGGAATCATTTGAATTAATAGTGTTATATTAAATATAAACATAACATACAAGATAATATAAATGCGAATACCTAACCAAAACAACGGTAACACTTGAGGCGGCACGATTAACAGGTTTCCTTTGAACGGCCATTCTGAAGCGCCCTCTAGCAACCTTAATGAACAAATAACGACTCGTTTAAGACGAGCACCACACGACACGTATAAAACACGTCCACTCAAGATTTGCATGCAAAACGCCGATGTACCGCCAACGATAATGTTTTCCATCGCGACTTGATACGATTTGCAACATTTTTCATTCAACAACATACGGAGCGTTGCTCACTAGTGAACCAGAATCAAACCTTATAACGCTACAGTTTAAGTCGACTTTGCTGTGGCTAAAGCACACATATCACTTAAGATATTAATGAGTGCATCCGTAATAGGTGAAACATACATATGAAATTCAAATTTGTACCGGGACGGGTCTGGAACGTCTCTGCATATTTTAACGGCAGAGTGAGAATTAGAATATTTAGTTGGTATTTAAGCGACAGCAAGTTTTAGCAAACGATGTTTACATGCTGTCAATTACTTTAAGATGGACGATCGTCTCGTCGCTACGAGCCGTAGCACGCG
>NW_013525247.1:687934-705414 GCF_000836215.1 Papilio polytes | reverse complement strand
CCCGAGCCCCGCGATTCACTTGTGCCTGCTTCAATAATGACTCCAGCCAGTTATTACGAAGAAAACGAATTCAAACATTGTAAAGGTACCATTCGAATGGACTGTTTGCAGTTTCTTATTACCGACTATTTAGTGTTCTCGATATAAACTTTATTAAAACTCGGTCATGGATTACGAATTGCCCACTGTTCAAATCATAATGTGAAAGTTATACATCGAATACTTGAAATTGTATAATTAAATTCTTAACTTCAAAATAAGACATTAACGCCGCAGCAGAAAAAGCGAAACTTCTAATTACTTTAGCGAGCAATGCGATTCATTTGCTTTCACACCCCTTGTGTAGCTTGCTCAACTTGGCGTTAAAATATGTTGTTACAACTTAATCTGTGAAAATTTACGTCCGGTGGCAATTGAAAGGAGATGCCACGGAAAACTTTACACTTTATTTTTTTTGAAACTGTAAAAGGGTTCACATTAGTACTGGACGCTGTCCAGATCCATAGTAAGTTATGAAATTGAAGACTCTGAGTCATCGATTAATATTAGTTAAGCGAGGAACTATGATATCCGGCCATTAGAAGTTAGTTGTTGAGTGTTGGATGAGTTGGTGTCTGCCACCCATTAAGCCCGCCACGTCAGACACCTGCGAAGAATGCGCTCTTAATAAGTCATCAGCTAAGTAAAGCTCCCGCGAGGTGTCGGGGGCGTTAGGGTGGCGACATCGGCGCGGGGAAAGCGAGGCGGGGGCACCGCGGAGAGGGGGAAGTTAGTACTGCGAAGATACAAAGTATAAAATCGGCGATAGTAAAAAGCAACCAGTCTCTGAGATGCTCACCCATTTCTAACAAAACTTTTTTTCTCTTTACATCAGTTCTATCGCATTATGAGTATTTTTTTTACAATATTTTTCTACGACCTTTTTTAAAAATTTAACTCAAAGATCGTCATAAGAAAGTGGATCGATAACTAGTGTAATGATAATTATACCTAATTCTAGTAAAGAATTATTTTACACAAAAATAAATAATTACATAATCTATGATTTGAGTCGTAGTAAAGTCGCAAGTGATACGGCGTCGCTTTCTCGTTGTGATAACGCATTGTTCCCGTTAGAGGGAATTATTTGTCCCCTCGTACCCAGTATTATATTCCTCAAGTGTTAGTTGCTACTCCCTTGCACTTAAAAACAAAAAGCTGCTATACAGCGCACCTTCGTCGAGTGTCTAACTTTTGTATAAAATCATTTCGATTCTTATATGTATATGTAACATTTACTAAGCCAAAAAAAGAAAAATAAATAATAAAAAAAAAAACGGAAAAATCTGTACTCGATACAATGATAGTACTTTTATCAAATTAATAAAACAAAAAGGATTATGCCGAATTTAGCGACAGGAATACAACCAGTGAAAATGAAAAATACAAAAAAAAAAAAAAGAACTCCAACGCACGAATATAGGAACGAACATAGATAAATCATTTGTATGCGCATTCAGTTATTCAAAATGTAGAGTCGGGTCCAAAAAAACAAATAGATTTTGTGTATTTCAATCTTCAAAGAATGGTTATGTGTCTGAAATGTAGATACATCTAGAAAATAAGAGCCATAGAAACCAATCATCTATTATCCAATTAAGATGATAATAAAGTGAGTACAAAAATGTTTAGAAAAAAAATATTAAAAAGTAATTTTTTACTCCAATTGATTTATTGATTAGAAAAATTAAGTTTCTATTCGAAGTTAATCTCGATAATGTAGATTCAACAGCGCAACACGAATCATTTACATTTACATGATATTTATACTCATATGGTGAATTAAAAATAGTAGTTAAACCTAACCTTTTGAACTATTAGTATTAATGTAAACGCACTAACTAAGAATCCACATCCAATCACTTAAGGGTAACTTATTGGAAATATTTGATGCGTATAAAAAGGTTTAAACGGTAAAATAAGGTTCATTTATTTAAAAAGCCGCTTGTATGTACACATGTAACGCAAGCCACATTTCTACTTCAAACTATTGATAGAAACAAAAATAAAAGCGGTATCGAAAACCGCGCTATTCACCGCATCCACAACCGCAACCGCAGCCGCGGACGTGGGCGTTAGCTAGTTAAAATATGTAATACTTTAATGAGGAAAGTTTGAATGGCACGTCGGTGGAAACGAGCGATACTTGTAACTAAACTAATTGGTACCAGACCGAAAATTAATTGAAAGCTAAGTGACTTCAACGGATCCCGCGAAGGTGGGTGAGGATTCTTTGATATCAATTGATTACCAATTCATAAACGAGGACTCAATTGAGTCGAGATTAATTAGAAGATCCCCCATTGAGCTTTAGGTTTTGAGTAGGAAAAATTGCGCCTACGAAATACGGCTCGCATTTTAAATGGGTTCCGTTTGTATGTATTGAAATTTTCCGTCCTTACCGGTGCGGGACAAAGAATTTCTCTGCTCGTAATGGAAATGCCATTGATCTTCAAACCATGTCGTTATAGACAACTCATGGTCAATACATACCGAGTTACAGAACGAAGTTTGCGCTCATTTGTGTTTCTTTTTAAACAGTTGGAGTAACAAAGGGATTGATTCATTTACGTCGTCAAAACAAAAACGAAGCGATGTTTGTGAAATTGGATACTTGGAATAGTTTTTCGTAAACAAACCAAAAATTTTGTACCTGGTGTCTTTCGTGTTTCATTTTTGTTCTTATTGCTTAGCTTAGTTGCTAGCTAGCTTACTTGTTTTAATAATTTCATGTTAATTTTATTTAAAAAACACTATTTTTATTTTACCCTAATTAATATAAATCTTATTTAATCTCAATCTTTATGACACTTCAAAGTTACGTTCCGATTAGTTACATATTACATAAAACATCGTGTATAAAAAGCAATAATTTTTTCACACTTCGCGTTGCAAATTAATATTTTCTCCGCGGAGCCCTAACAATATATTTAATTAGCGCAGCTTCCTCAATGACCTCGCCTCCTGACTCCCGGTGCTCGCGATCTATCGACAGGCGGAGGATAGCTGTTTATTAAAGAGACGCACTTTGTTTACGATTGAGTCAATAAGGATGAATTGACCCGCGCGCCGGTTTGTCTTGCTTATTTATTTACATTGACAACTAGTTGATTTTAATTGAACACTTGACTCTCAGATAATGTGCGAATATTGAAAGTAATTTTAGAACGACCCCTTCCATTTGTTAGTTTGTGCTCGTTAATATGTCTTCCCGGTTGATGCACTTGATCAGTTTGCTTTTGAGACGCTGCATGTCGCGAGAACGTGTTGCGACCTCGGCACGACGATACGTCCTTCGCACATCACTTAAGTAACGATGTCAATGTGACTTTGACGATTGGTTACTATGGACTATATATGCAATGTAAATATTTACTTAAAAAAAGGTGAATTTTTAGTTAGTTAATCTTACAATTTAAGAGACAATACGAGCACAATTCATTACAAAAGTTCAGTGTTCACGAGTTTCGAGTTAAGAAAAATCGAAATTGCATATCAGTTGAAATTATAACAAAAACAAAACAGCATCAATTGCTTAAATTGAAAGTTCACGGCTGTTATTACTTGTTATTAGGTTAACTGAGTGCTCGTCGAAGTTAAATGAAAGCTTTTTATAGGTAAGGCTTTAAAGTCTAAATTTCAACGTTGCATATGAAAGTATATAAGGCCCAAATATTACACGTTTTTGTTGCGATTATCATTTTGTTGTCATCAACTTGTTAATTTGAACATTTGAATGAAAATTATTTTTATAGTACCTATAGTAAAGTAAGCAACTATGCATTTCTATATTTAAATGCGATATTGGTTGTTAAAATGATTTGCATTTATTAAGGATGATATTTTTAATTGGTCACGTCCGAGTATCGATTTTGTAACGCTCCCCACGCCGCTACTTCACTCTGGACGGTCATAAAAAAAATCAACAGCATTATATTTTTGGGCGTTCGGAACTGAAACGATTGTCGCTCCCTCTCGCTTCACTTTCTTCGTCCTTTTCTTTTTAATTCGGCGTATTTTTATTTGCTATGATAAATTGTAACTGCGATGGGCGGCCGAGGGGGTTCTCGGGCCCCCGGTTCGCTTTTGTTTCGGTAATTTTTTATGTCTGGTGTTTGGCTTAATTGCGTGGTGCTTTGCGGAAGCTTATTGTGGCGATGTGGGTCAGAGTGGGGCCCGGGCGAGCGGCGGCCCGCGTGACCCGCTTACCTTGCCTTGGGCCGACCCCTGATTCATCATAGACAGTTAGATCCACTTAATTGTTGACTCACATCATAGATTCACCGCGAACACTCGCTCACTTTATTCCTTTGAGGCAATAAGTCATACAATCATTTGTGTATTTTCTCTCGATTCGTGTAATCTCTTACTATTTACTCTTACTCTATAATACATTTCTGTTGTCATCTTTAAACTAAGCAACTGAACTGATTTGATCAAGATAGGTGTCATTCGATTCATATTTATCTGCAGATTGTTATTAGTCATGTTAGCTACATTCTTGAAATCTTGTAGACGTTGTCATTAGAACTAATTGTTTGAGTTTCCTGCTTTTTTTGACCTTTTAACGATATTTTTTAACAATTCAATTTGTAATTTCCGTATAGAAATAAAAGTATCGACATCAATTTGTTGCGATCAATCCACCGCAACGAGCAACAAGCGTCCGCGGCACAAACAAAATCAAACATTTCAATTTAGAAGGCCGTGTTCGGCGGTCGGTTCAATTTCAACTCGCGCCGAGTCGATTCACACGCGGAAGAATAGAGACACAATGTCGCACATTATGTTGCGTTTCCACTAAAAAGTAAACATAATATTACGTACGGGATATAGCGATCCGGTATCAAAACTATTAGTGAATGGTGTGGTGAATGGGACATTTGAGCGTCTCGTGTAGCGACCGGACTCCGGCACGCCGCGCCGGGTCGTGTCGTCTGCACTTATGTTATTATGTTATAATAAGAATCGGATGCTATCGCTGTCCGATCAATGTTGTAGTGTTACATTACTATTTTTAGCATCGATTACATTCAACTGTGTACATTATAACTTGTTGGAAAATTTTGTAATATTGCTACAGTTAAATGTAACATTTATTAGTAGTAATTAAATCGTTAAATTTTATAACGATCGTTATTTCAGAAATAATCTCATCTATCCCTTGAGGCTAACATTTATTAGTCGGTTAATTAAGTTAGGAACTTGATGACGTAAATAAGAAATACATTCCAATTATAGAGAAAAATTAAACCAGCTTATATAAGTTTGGTTGACGTAGTTGCACGAACTTATTCTAATTTTAGGACAAATAGCGCACGTCACCGCGGATTTAAAAATAAAACTCATACCGTAACAAAACTTTAAGTGAATGATGAAATGATTCCCTAAAAATGCAAGAGAGGTAAAATTCATTAGTACAAATTGTTTCGCCAGATTTAGCATTGCTTATGCAAACTCTATTTCAAAATTTTACACGGGTTTAAGGCAATCGCAAACCTTACGAAAGCAAAAATTCGGAACGGGCCACAAGGAGTTAAACGTGACAAAAATTAAAAACATGACGCCGAAATTGTCTATTGGCTCTTGTATTACGTATTCGGGACTCGAACCTGTTACCTCGCCGTCCATAATTGCAGTTCGCCGTAACAAGCCGATTGCGTTTCTGCCAATGCATTTTTTACCACACATAATAAATGTACAATATCATACGTGCGACGTATGTGTATTATCTTAAAAAATATAAAATTATTACAAAGGAAATTGTAACTAAGTTACATGTTCTAATTATAAATAAAGAACGGAGTTTTTTTTTATAAAATTTCGTTTACAATTATCCTTTTCTCGCATCATTCTTAAACATAAAAGTTATGAAACATAATAGTAACGCTATAAAAACTTGAAAAACAATCATTTTAATGCTGAAGGAACTTTCTGTTCACACGATTGCGCATCGGTGATTTTTAAAGCGAAGCATCGGGAATTAAAAGGGCATAGCGTAATAAGCTTAAAAGCTGATACTTTTATGAAAAGAGGATAGAGTAATGATAAAGTATACAACAAAATGAGCACGGGCGAGCGAGGCGAGCGCCCTTTGTACCGGCCGGATTAAGTTACCGAGCTAATCTCTGGGCTGCTATCAAGTGCTCATCATTTTCGTGAAAACTTGCGGCAACACACCTTCAATGAACTTTTTGGACACTTGCATATTTTCTGACTCAACCGAATCTGCCCACATAATTTCGATGTTCTTTCACTACGATATCTTTGCATATTAGTAAAGTTTTCAAAATGAGATTGTACCTTTGTTTTTGAAGGTTTTTCCTATGCAGAAATATAACAATCGCCTTATTAATATTCATTAAAGTTATATCTTTAGCTGATTTAAATAGCCACTTTACATATCACTGGGTTTAGCCCGCGACTACGCCTGAGTGTAACTAAAAAAAAGCCTAAGTTATTTTCTAGACAATGTTCTACATCTATACCAAATTTCATTGAGATCAGTACAGCAGTTGAGGCTACAAACTCTAACAAACATTTATTCATCTAAACTGTTGTATTTATGATATTAACAGAAGGTATCAAGTTAAAATAAATAGAAAGGAACTGTCATAAGAGAAAACATAAGTGCACGTATATAGAAAAAATTAGAATAACATGTTAAATAATTAATCGTAATTAAAAAGTATTATTACAAAGTAACTAAATATTCGAAATTCGAATTTTAAAAGGATTTAATTTCATATGCATGAGGTAACAAGTACATTCTCGTAGCGAATATAAAGTATTGTGTTTGTTGGGGAGCGGCAGCAGGAGCGGGCGCGACAGCGGGCAAGCCCGCTCACGACGCACAGTAACCCCATTAAAACTGCTTCGGGGCCCCGTCGCGTACCTCCCTCTTCATGAAATATTAAAAATTCAATTGCGCTTCTCTTTATTTTAACTCCCTCGCCTCCTCCGCGACACCCCGTGCCTTCCCGTACAATATAAAATGAAAAATGTATTTGAAAAATAACTCTCCTCTATTATTTATAATTCGTCGTATAAAACGCGCCGCTCGCTGATGTTCGAGTCGCGTGAATGCATGCGTTTGCGAGATGTCTCGTGTCAAACTGCCGTTAGCTTATGTCGATAGAGATAGCGATACAACAGCGTCCGCCAACCAAAGGGATATCGTTTAATATTTGTTATTTCCGAAACACTTACCAGAAACATATTTAAAACTTCTTAAAGCTTTCTGTACCAGCAGTTATAACAGAAGTGCAATAGTTAAGAACCTATTAGTTATTCTAATAACTCTATACATTTTTATGTTAGTGAAAACAGTAGATTTTTATTAATTTAAACCATCCCAACTAAGGTCTAGGCTTCTGCTATGGTGCTATAGTTCTGTGGCGGGATTCGAACTCTCGTCCGCAAGTTCGGTAGTCCGTACCCGAAACCATTACGCTTTTGGCGCTTCAAGTTTGTTTTCAAATTAAGCATTTTGTTTAGTTTAAAATTTCTATCATATTAATAAAGTTATGAGAAATAAGAACTTTCAAATGCACACGGGAGGTACGAAGTAACACCTGATTCTCAGCGGATCTTGCCTTGCGAAATGGACATTGTTAAGACGCAACGACTGAAAATTAAAGTATGCAAGTTTTACGAGTGCCGGCGGGGCTACGCTCTTATTCACACGTATCATACAATATACTACGCTTAAATAACTTATAACAGGGAGAAGTTAAAGCAGACAGTTCCACTTCAGAGTTAGTCTAAGCGCGCACTCGTATCTTATTGTCTAACACAAACGTAAAACTGTCATGATGAGATAGCTATTCTATAAATACGGTGCAATTACAAAAATATTTTTATGTTTCAGAAAAATAAATTACTATCATCAATATGATTAAAAACGTCGCTTTAATATTTACTTAATATTGATGTAAATGTCATAGTATTGTTTCTATTACTAATTTGAAATTTATCCGTGATAGAAGTTTTTCAAGGAGGTATTTACAAAACTAGCCACCACAAACGAGATGTTTATTCTTTACTAAATTTTATTACTTAAAATTAACACGAATTAAGGCAAATGTTATATAAAACTCGATTGTTTGTAAAAGTGAGGTGCGACGAGGGACAATGCGTTCAAAGCCACATCACAGTTTGCACGTCAGAGTTGGCTTTTAAACTGTGAGCAAAAAAAAAGGTTAAATATCTCTGTTGCGCGAAACGTATAGAGAAAGTTTCATGGAGTAATGTGTTTCAATGTATTGTTTTAGTTTTACCACAGTCCGTTGTGGAAGGGTAGACATTAGTCCCATAAATAAAAAATGCTTTGAAGGTGTTTATTTTGTTTTTTGTGTGTATAATATTACTTGTATTTTTTACGTGAATATTCAATATTAAAACAATAGAAGTATGTTTAAGTTTTTAGTAATAAAATAAAGATTTCAGATTACAATCGCTTGTTATAAAAAGTAAATCTACTGAAACTTAGCAAATCCGTTGAGAGTGGGCTCGAGAATGTTCCTTTTCTTACCACACGGAGCTAGGCAAGAATTTAGATATAGAAAAGTATTTTACACCAGTTTGCGGCGCCCTGATTAACTGTAAAAAGTGCAATGTGACCTAAATATAAAACGTCTGTATCACTCGGTAGAAAAAAGCCGCGCCTTCCGCGTAGAGAAACTTTAAAAAAGAAATAAATTGGAGCGCCGAGAAGTTGGCGGCGCGGCATTTCGGCGTATGTGCCTTTGACGTGTGGTGAAGTGCCCTAAATAGCGGAATAAGTAGCTCTGCTGTATTCCACAACGACAGCTTTGTAAAGTACTTCTAAGTTACACCTCCGTACTCTACTCTAATTAAAGTTTTTCATAAGCTTAAATTCTTTAAACGACCGCGTCTATTACCGTTGCTATGACACGTGTTTTTAGAAAAAGTGAGATAACTTTACATGTTTTCTAGTGCGAGAATATAGCAGTGGTATGAAAAAATAGCGCAAATTAGCCGGCTAAGTGAATATAGCATTTGGGTAATTTACAATCCGGGTTAAAGAGGGCTCGAGAGCGGTTGCGAGGAGGGCAGGGGTAGATAGAGCAGGCGTGCCTTTGTCGCGGCGACACTCGCCCGCTGGAGGGCGCGCCACGCACTAAATGTTAGAGCCATTGCACTTTTTAATTTATAATTTCGCTCGAATATGTTTTTTCGCAGTTTTTCATTCAAGTACCTACTTTAAACAACTAATTAAAATATTTGCGGCGGCAACTTAAATATTCCTGCGGTAATAGGCTTTCAATTCACGTGTTATTTATACTTGTTTATGAATAGTCATAAAACATAAAATCACGAGTGTTTAAAATTTATTTGTACTAGCTTTCGCCCGTGACTCCGTCCGGGTTGAATTAAAGAAAAATATAAGTAAGTTACCTATGTATGTACGTATGTGTTGAACCATATTCCCAAGTGTTACTCGACTTTGTTTTATATATGAGCCAAATTTCAATAAGATATATTGAACCGTTGCAGAATTATCGAACCGTAACTTTTTCCAGGATCAAAAGTCTATGTAAATGTATGTCAATCAAAGTAAAATCTATGCTAAATTCAATTAAGATCTGTTCAACGTATAGGCTACAAACTCTAACAAACATTCATCCAAACTTTCACATTTATAATATTAGTAAGATGGGTTTACAGTAATAGGATAAAATAGTGAACATTATTTGAAAGCAAATTATTTGCCAGAATGAACCAGTATCGAATCTGTTAGCTAATAAACCACGGAACACAAGCGGCCAGGTCAATAATGGTCATGACAAAGGCAAAGCATTGTTTACTTTTAAAACATTCTATGAACAGAAGCTGACAGCGTCCAATATTTCGTGGTAAAGCTGAACGCCAGTCAAACAATCAACTCGGACAAACTATATGCACATTGTTTTGTATGCGCTCTGAACTGGTTCTGCTACCAAACTCAAATTACAATAGGGCTGTCGACTAACCAAAATATTTGTAATAAAAATTCTACCTTATAAATATGGATCTGTAATTAGTTTAAATGCCAGAAAGTAAATTAACGAACATTTTAGTGACTTAGTTTTAAACTAAAAAGAAATTAGTTTAAACTCTCTTGCTGGTAGATATAAATGATAAAACTGTTATCGTTTTCTGGAAATGGAATTACGTACCATTGGAAGTACATTTAGACAAGAGAACCACCGCGGCAGCCCTGTGTATACTTACCTTTGTTTCAATGCTTTCTAAACAATGTCCATTTTATTATAGTCGACTTACCTGAAACGAGAAAATTTTTAAATTAACATCATTAATAACAAAGAGAGCAAAAAAAACAACGCTCAGTTATTGCGCGTAACAGTAGCCGGAGTTGCGGGGGACAGGGGAGGGGGTAGCGGGTTGCTATTTACGAGTATAAACTGGCAGGTATACAAAGTGTGATACGGTGCTCTATTGTATAACCGGTGAGCGACAAGCTCTCATTAACTTTATTTTTTCTTAACATTTAACGACACCGCCGACAAATGAAATAATAATTTATCTATAGATCCGCGAGTATCTCATTAATTATATCTCGGGAAACAATCTAAAACAATTAATACAACTAAAATTGTATTCATACTGTTAAGAGGTTCATGTTTTTTCTGTACCTAAGAAAACGGTTTTTGGTTAATAATGATAATAAACATCTTATATAATATAAAGTATTGGTACTGTAAAGGCAAAAAAGGCATTGTTGCAATTTTCAGAACATGCAACAATTTCATATGTCTATAAGTACGAGTATGTTATTAAAATAATATTATCAAAGGACTGAAGAAGGTAAATCGGACGTAACACAAGTCGACCGCGGGCTAAATACCTTATCGCATATTCCGATTGTCGTGCGTTTTGCGGTGGAATTTTCGAGATTTTCCGCAGCCGAATAGCCCCCGGCTCTGTTAAGAATCTCCTCGCCCGCTTCAAAATTGAATCGCCGACGGTCAGGAGTTATGCGAAAGCTCGAACGATAGATAATTTTACTCTGACTTTATTGTTGTCTAACATGTCAGTAAGTTGTACTATTGATGGGTGGAATACAAACATTACCCTTTGATAAATACCAAATTAATACGAATAGAAATTGTTTACATTGAAGCAACCTTGTGGGCAGAAAATTTTGAACTAAAATCCACTAGTTAATTGAATTCTGCAAATCATTTGTTGCATTGTTACACTACGTTCATTAGTCGTGCAACGTTAGTCTAAAATACGCCAAATACTATTATAATACACGTTGTACGAACGATCCATAATATTATATGAATTAATCGTAATATATGGATAAGGTAAAACTTCGTTTTTTGTTGAACAAGAGACTGAAATAAAAAAAAATATTGGAATTTTATTTGTAAATTTGGATAGTTTAAATCACAGCTTTAAAAAGTAACACTTACAATTTATGAAAAAGAAGTCACTAATCGTCCATTACACGCTAAAAATCACCTGATAGGCAAACGAAAATAACAACGTCATTCAAACATGGATATACTTGCAAAAAAACTGCTAACAAAATATTTTTTGCTGTGAGATTCAAATGAAAAAATGCTCGTCCTATACTTTGACATTTGGACAATAGTTCTTCCTGTATCCTTATATAGTGTCGGTGTTAGGCTTGCCACACACCGAGCGGAAATGACACGTCTGTCAGACTTCATGCGGTTGTCATAGAACAGACTGGTCAGCCGATCAGCTGGTATACACGCAAGCATTGGCTTAATCACACTTAAATATAAAACAAAACACAACACGACCTAATTGTATTGTCATCATGTTGAAACTGAATATTTAACGTAAAAAAAAAAATATTTCGTAGCAAAAAAATTCAATAATTTAATGACTGAATTTTAATATAAAATTACATACGTGTGAAGTTTTAAGTCGATAACAATATTTGCATTGCGAATAAACATATAAAACATACTTTATCAGAGTTATAATTAATTATTTAACGGCTTAATCACGTCATACTTTTTTCCGGTGACGGCACCGACCTGTTTCAGACCCTGCGAGAGTCCTTCTTCAGGGCGAGGGTTAAGGATGTTGTTTCGCGGTCACGTCGCGCCTCGTGCGAGAAACTGGTCGGTGCCGTCACCGGAAAAAAAGTATGACGTGAGTAAGCCGTTAAATAATTAGTTATAAAATATCTCACGAAAGTTTAAATAATTTAATTTGTCATAGTTATTTAAATTATAGATTAATTTTTGAAATAGTCTCTTTCTATATATAATAAATTAGTCTGTTTTTACCTTATTTATGTCGATTAGCAAATATCGAACAAATTGAACAGAGCTTTTCATTAAGCGTAAAGGAACATAAATTAGGCGTATAAATACAATTAGATAATTAATGAAGTAATGGGACGGCCATCAATAACATAAACAAACTGCGAGGTATATCAACAAAATGAGCTATTAATAATATTACTTACACAAATGAAGGGAGTGCTTCGCTTGTTGTACTAACGCCCAATTCATTCGGCTAATTGATTACATGACATGAGAAGTACAACACAGACGATAAAGCAAAGCCGACGAAACTAGGATTTAGGATGTCAAGACGGTCTAAATACTAGACAATATCTAGACGTTGTAGAGACCATCGTTTCATTGTGATGTGCGTTATTGTCATCGACCCATTCATTTTCATTATTAAAAACAGAGATTAATAATCCGACCTCTATTATAAGTTTGAAAGTGTCGATAGGTCTATGGATGTTTGTTAGGCTAAATCGAATGTATCTTGATATGGTCATATGACATGGTCTGGAAATACACATAGGCTGTTAACTAATTTTATTTTTAAATCCGCGCAGATGGAATTGCGGGCAACAGCTATAATTTATGTAAAATCATTTAAAATGTAATACGTTTGTGAACTATATGCAATATGTCATCGAGGCGACTGAAAGCTTGGATATCAAATTGTGGGCGTATAAACGTTAACAGGGAGACACGTGGTGTGTGAGGTATAGAAAATCTGGCGTGTAACGAAAAACCGCAACATTCGATTACTGCGGTTATCCCTCGCATCAGCAAATGTATTACCTATCTAACTTTTAATTGCGCAAAGAAACTTTAACACTTTCCTTGGAACGAATTTTTAAATTTAATATTTATTATGCTTCATATTTTAATACCAAATATAATAGACTAAGAACGTAGTGATATTTAATAAAACCATTTAAGAAATAGATTTACGAAAGACTTTAGATTACATAATTATCCAAAAATTAGAAGGACAATCAGTTAAGTCAAATTTCCTTATAAAACAATAATTGTAAAGCATAATATGTAAAGTATCGGCATGATTATTTTACCTAAAGTTCAATAAGAATAAAAATTAGACTGTAATCGCAAATGTCACATCTGATTTGTTATAACAGGTGGCCTTAGCGAATTCAGTGCAATGAAAAATCACATACTAAGCCTTTCACAATTTCCGACTGTTCTTGACTAAATCAAATACAGAATTTAAATTGAAGTATAGATTGGTTTGCGACAGCCAGCAGGATTTCTTAGTACAATCTACGATAGATTTACAAAATATCTTTGGCGCTGTCTTGAAACAGCATTTGCTTGCGTTTGTCTACTAGTAATCTACTATCAAGAGGCGAAAGTTATTAGTAGAAAATATTAGCAAAAGTTTTTAGTGGTTTGATTAATCTAATATTCATGAAAATCTTAACTTGTGCGCGACAGGTATTAACATCAAGGGAGACAATGTTCAGTCCGACCGCACCAATCTATTTCCAATTGGAAATGCTTTTGACGCAAGTAGAAATTGTCTGTAATGCGGTGTGGCTCGCTAGGTGGCGCCGTCACCTCTCTGCCGTACCTTGATTGCTATTTTACTAGTAAATTGAGACCTAAAATATTTTAATATTACTCGGCCAATTATTTACTTGATCAGGCATAACTCTTAAAGCATTTTCACTATGTAAAAAAAAAATTCTTTTAGAAGAGTTTTTTTTCATTAACATGAAGGCATAATTATTGTAACATTGCTAACTACATAAACAATCGCATAAAAATAACGTAGATCAAACAGAATGCCAACATAATATAGCAAAGCTTTATCATAACTCATTATTTGGGCATACAACTATCGATTGTATGGTAATGCATAAATCAATTAGCAAGTCAAAACTGCGTTCCAAAGTTTTGTATAGGAGCAAGTGGCCGTAAACAACTCGAGGGCATTGTGATATGGCTGCACATGAACATGTATGAATTTCATAATGTGCGATAGTAAAATTGTCTAAGCATAGCAACCCTAGTACGTTGCGCCCCCACTGTCCTCTGTCCAGTCGCACACTAGCACCCCACATCACTCGTTTGTACAATGTTCTCTTTGAGTTGCCAATAAATTTCCGTTGATTGCCATCTCAAAGCAGAATGTATTGAACGTGAAACTAGAATATCATGTTTTTTTATTATTTATCATTGAGTTTCTTATTTTATTAATAAGAATGAGACTTTTTAACATTTAACAAAAAATAATAATAATGTAAATTTACTACTTATTTATACATTCTTTGACGAATAGATCATTATTCTGATATTTAGTCGAATTGGAGCTTGTCTTTAACTTTAAATCTAAAAGAAACTTGTGGTTTGAGTAAATAATATGTGCTCCTACATCTCAGTAGAAATTGTAACATCCAAAAAAATAATATAACATCCACAAAATAATGTTAATTAATGATATATCATTTTTTAAAAGGCGTGTCGGTATACTACGCGGGCTTGTGAATTCGGCGCGTAGCAAGTGAACGTAGCGATTGTTCGTAGCGGGTGCGCGGTGACGCGGGCAAGAGGCGCGGGGGCGGGCGGAGCGGAGGCGCGGCGGCGTCTATTTGTTTTGCCATAGCTTTGTCGGAGTAGGCACATGCAGGTCATTAATTGTTGTAAACGCCGGCTCCTAATCGATAGTGCGCAACGTTCGATTCTAGTTTATATTAATGTTATTTGCGCTAACCGTACCCGCTATCAGCAAAACTACTCGCACCCGCACTGATTTTTTAAACAACGATTTCTTTTCACATCGATCATATTCTAGCGGCGAATACATTCTATGTCTTCTCAGTAACAAAATAAGTTGCCGTATCGTAAATAAAATAATTTAAATGTAACCGTAGGAGTAGTTTAAAATTGGGTCTTGAGATTTTAAGATAGCGAAGCATGTTCGATCGACCACTGCTTATATATGATACGAAATATATTATAATAGTTTATAACATATGTATTATGGATCAAATTTAGTTCATAAGAGTATACCGAAAGAAAACGAAAAAGTTCCCAGGTAGCGACGGTTGTCATATACTTTTTGGTCATAAATCGTTAGTCACAAGGTGGACATGGCGGAGGGGAGGTCCACTTCAAATTAACAATGGGCACGGAAGCAAGCTTCGCGTAAACGAAGGACCAACGCGCTTTTTGGGCGAGGGATTCGGACCAGCAACTGCACCAATTATACACCCATCAAAAATAATAGCGCCAAGCTCCCGAGACTAAGAGCTTCGTATTGGATTCCAAAAAAAATTAACGCTTCCAAAAGGCCTACCGGCAAACGAATGCAGAACATTCTAGTTTCAACGACAATTGTTTTGTATGTTATTTTATTAGCAATAATCACTAAAGAATAGCGGTAACAACATAACACAAAATAGAAAAAATCCTTATTTAATTATGTATTTTCAGAGCTTGTTAACATTTGCCAGATAGAATGATCAGTTTGCTAATAATTCTTACAAAGATAATAAAACATAAAACAAAACTGACTTAATGGAAAATGTAAAAATTGCTTTACATCAACAAAATTCTTCCAATTGTATGCTACTAACATCGACACAATGTTATTTAGAAAACTTACACTTTCTCAGTATATGATTGTTGCCTTAAAATGATTTTGTTTGTAATATTGTTTCAAAACTCCCTCGTAGAATCACATTCTCTTATAAACATATAAACTTTCTTTGTTCTTTCGTATTGTATAGTTACGAGCACTTTAGTTTACAATCATTTGTGTTTCAAAGTAAAATGTAAAGAAAATCGTGCATCCGGTTGCGTAAACAACATTGCTTACAAAACCTTAGACGACGTTGCTAAGTAACTGTAAACAAAACTGTATTGAAACCTGACTTTATATAAATAAATGGAAAAGTCAAAAGGTTTTAGTTCTGGACAATTTTTCAATAAACATAAAAAATACTTTTGTAACCTTTCGATTTGATTGCCAAAACACAGCATTGTGTATGTTATTTGAAAAAAAAATATTATGTTTAAAAATATAAAGTTTCTGTATTTTTTTTTGAAGGTATTAAAATTGTATTTCCAATCAATTTGTAATACCCATTTTATTGCAATGTAAACATAAAAAAGAAACAGAAATGCAACAGTTTTATATGTTGAAGTTTGATCGATAGTGGTTTAAAAAAAGTGAGAAACCTGCATTTGAAGAAAAAGAAAAAACAAGCGGTTTGCGTCCACGACCAACGAAAAAGACTCAAGGAATTTGTGCCGAATTTCAATTAGCCCATTTACCGTGCTCTGTGAGAAACAAAACGAGTTACCCTTTTACCTCGTAGTGGGTTAGTAAGAGGGTTAAATCTTTTTGCGGACGTGAGTACCTGCGCGCTGTGCGCCCGATTGAACTGGACCGTAATAAAATGAAGTCGCATAGGCGAGGCGCGGGCGTAGCGGCGAGCGTAGCGGGGGCGTAATGCATGCAATGCTCTCTACTTCGAGACCTACGGCTTTCAACAATTTCCGGGCTGATGGCGTTCGAATCGAAAATTGAATCGTGTCCGTGAGTGGTGAGTGGCGAATGGTGTGGGCATGGGACGAGTGGTTCACCGAGTAACAGCCGTCACACGTCATATGTCACTTTTGTACACGCTTTAATTTGTAGGGACGTACGCGATGACTATTCGCACGATCTCAACTTATCTTTTTTCCTCGTGTTTCTATGTTCATCGAAATTCTGATATAGAAGTTTCTATTTTATGTGAAAGATCCTACGATTGTTTAATATATAAGCTTGATCCATTATTCAAATACGTTAACGGACGTACTAATGACGCAACAACTAAAAAAAGTGGTTTTTGTGTTTCATTTAGCAACAATGTAACAGCTAATTGGAGATCAAATTCAATACGATATGTTATAAATTCACATAATCAATCAGTCGTATTGTAGCGTGAACATTGCGTCTACAATAGCGTGACCACGGCCGGTTCTAATTTGCACAAGTTATTCTTTATTACTATGCTGTTATTAACTTAATTGTAGACGTTAAAGATTATTAAAAAAAAAACAAAACCGACTTCCAAACAAAATACACGAAAAACAAAACAAAATGCACTAAAAACAAAACAAAATACACCAAAAACA